>NC_059084.1:59047909-59165633 GCF_020497125.1 Mauremys mutica | reverse complement strand
GAAGGGAAGGGAGGGTGGATGGGAAGGAGCGGGCGAAAACAAACTGGAGGCGGTACCGGATTGGACCGTATGCAGGACCCAGCTGTCCGATGTTATGCGGGACCAAGCCGGGAGGAAATGGGAAAGGCGGTTGGAAAACAACGGGGAAGGATCCATTGGAGAGACTGATGGGCCGTCCTCGGGCGTCCCATCAAAACACCTGCTTAGGCCCTTGGGGGGCCTTAGGGGGCGCCTGCGACTGGTTGCGCCTGCTGCCTGATGGTCGGCGTCGAGTCAGGTTGTTCCGGCGGCTGTTATAGGGCCGGGACCTGGCCTGAGTAAATGGCCGGGAAGGCTGTCTGCGGAACGACTGTCTCTGGGTCGCCGGCGTGTGCATTCCCAGGGTTCGGATAGCCACGCGACCGTCCTTAAGGGTCTGTATCCGGGAGTCAGTCTTTTCGGAAAACAGCCCTTGTGTTTCAAACGGCAGATCCTGGAGGGTGTACTGCACTTCCGGGGCCAAGTTGGAAGACTGTAGCCAGGAAATGCGGCGCATAGTCACCCCGGAGGCGAGGGTGCGGGCTCCAGAGTCCGCCGAGTCCAGCGCGGCCTGGATGGAGGAGCGCGCGGACTTCTTACCGTCCTCGAGGAGGGCGGTGTACTCCTGGCGGGAGGCCGCAGGAACAAGTTCAGTGAATTTGGAGAGTGAGAGCAGCATCTCGTAGGTGTACCTGGCCAGCAATGCCGACTGATTGGCAATGCGCAGTTGCAGGCCCCCCGCCGAATAGACCTTGCGGCCCAGGAGGTCCATGCGCTTTGCGTCCTTGGACTTGGGAGCTGCTGCAGGTTGACCGTGGCGCTCTCGGTCGTTCACTGACTGGACGACTAGGGAGTCCGGGGTCGGATGGGTATACAAGTACTCGTACCCCGTGGGGGGAACCGAGTACCTGCGCTCTACGCCTCGGGCAGTGGGCGGGATGGACGCCGGCGTTTGCCAGATGGTGGTGGCGTTACGCTGGATCGTGCGAATGAAGGGGAGCGCCACTCGCACGGGGGCCTCAGACCCGATGACATTGGTGACAGGGTCATCATTTTCCACGACCTCTGCCACCGGGAGGTCTATGGACTGCGCGACCCGACGAAGCAGGTCCTGATGCGCTTTTAAGTCTATCGGCGGGGGGTCCACCGTCGACGACCCTGCGACAGCCTCGTCAGGCGACGAGGATGAAGATAGACCTGGGCCCGTCGGTTCCGGTGGCGGCTCGTCTAGTGTTGGAGCAGGCGCGTTAGAGTCCGGCTGTACCGCCGCCAGCGGTACAGAAGTCCCAGGCGTTGGCGATGGCGGGGGTCTACTGACAGTCGCTTCTGGCACGCGACGCTCTGAACCCGGTGGCCGCGAGGGCAAGGGCAGGCCCTGTGCCTCGTGCTGCCCCCAGGGAACCCAGAATCCCAACTGTTGTGGACCATAGGGGTGTCCCGGGGTGTCCGTCCTGAGACCCGCTCCGCTGCCAACCTGGGACGCGACGGAGGGCTGGCGTGACCACTGGGGGGCAGAAGCGCTCAAAGAGTGCCCCGTCGACGGCCGACACAGGTCTGCTGGCGGTGCCGTGGGTCGGTGCCTGTCCTCGTGGTACCGGGAACACGACCGGGACCATCGGTCGCATCGGTGCCGGGGCGGCGACCGGCTGTGGCTTCGGTGCCGGGAAGGGCTGCGGTCGTGGCGCCTGGAGTGGCTGCGGTCACGGCGCCTGGAGCGGCTGCGGTCACGGTGCCGAGAGGCGCTACGGTCACGGTGCCGGGAAAGACTGCGGTCGCCACGGTGCCGAGAGTGGTCTCGAGAGGCGGACCTTCGCCGGTACCGGCGACTGGGGCTTCGAGATCGGTACCTCGACGCCGAGCGGTACCGAGAGTGAGACCGGTGCCGAGACGGTGAACGGTCCCGAGGCGTTGATCGGCGTCGGGACCTAGGTCGGCGCGACGATGACCGGCTGCGAGAGCGGGACCGACTGAAGTCCCTTGCTCGATGATCCTCGGCGCCTGGGCATCTCATCATGGCCGGCTTGCCCGCCGAGGGTACAGCCCGCACCGGCGGTGCCGGGGGCCGGAGGCTCGGCGCCTCTGTCAAAGCGATAAGCTCCCTCGCCTGCGAGTATGTCTCGGGCGTACTCGGGAGTCCAAGCTCGACCTCGGGCGGTGCCAGGGAGCAGGGAGGGGCCGGGCTCAACGGCTCTTCCGGTGCCGGAGCTGCCGGACCCGTGCACTGCGAGTGCACCACCACAGCCGGTGCCGCAGGTGTTGGCAGTGGCTGGGTGATCGGCCCCGAAGTTGAAATCTTTGCCGTCGCCGGCGCCTTCTTCTTGCGCACCGGAGACGGGGAGCGGTGCCGGGATGCTGGTGCCGGTTTCGGCGGGCGGGACGCTTCCGAGCTGTGCCGGCTCGGTGCCGCCGGTGCGCTGCGGACCGAAGACGATTTCGGCGCCGCTGGGATCGGTGCCGGTGGGCGCAGCGCCGACTCCATCAGGAGCTGTTTAAGCCTGGAGTCCCGCTCCTTCCTAGTCCGCGGCTTAAAGGCTGCACAAATGGGGCACTTATCCGTGCGATGAGATTCCCCCAAACAGCGAAGGCAGGAATCGTGAGCGTCCCCAACAGGCATCAGCCACTGACAAGCCGAGCACGGCTTGAATCCCGGTGTCTGGGGCATGAACCCACACCGGTGAGGAAAAAGGAGGGGAAACCCCCCTAATTCCTTAAAAACTACTTTTAACTAACTAAACTATGAGTAAACTGACTAACTATGTACAAAAAACGGAGAAACTGCTAGGGTGTGGAGGACTAAAGGAGCACTCCACAGTTCCAACTGGCTGTCACGGGCGGGAAGAAGGAACTGAGGAGCGGACGGGCCGGCTGGGGTATATGACAGACGCCATAGCGGCGCCACTCCAGGGGGCGCCCAGCCGGCCCGCCGGAGTTGCTGGGGTAAAAAAGTTCCAAGATGCTGTGCACGCGCGGCGCGCACACCTACATGGAATGCATAGGAGCAATCACTCGAAGAAGAACCTGTTCAGTCTGATCCATCTGGTGACAGTTGAATTCTAGGCAAGGAAAACACGAACTTAAGGAGGCAGAATTTTATTCCGCACCTAGATTTTGTCCCTTAGAATCACTGGGGACATTAGGGTTTGTCCTTTTTATTTCACCTTTTCCTTTGTCCATCCCTCCCTCCCTCCCTCCTTTCTCGTCATCTCTTGCTTTGTTTGTCCTTTCTCCTGTTCCCCTCCCAACACCAGGAGAGTGGTGTGTGTGTTAGTTTGCAGGGACTGGTAATGGGCAGTGTGCTCTGAGAATAGCCGAGCCTTTGATCACAGCAGAGCCCTGATTATGCGGCCTATAAAGGCAGACAAGGAGTCAGCCAGCAGGACAGGAGTCCAGGAGTCACAAACATAGGTGGGCACAGGGGAGTGTTTGGTGTGGGCAAGTTTGTCAGGGGAGTGCCTGGGGGAAGGGATGAGCGGTGAGCGTGTCCTTGGTTTTGTTTTGTGTGTGTGTTTTCCTTTTTTCTCCTTCGAAAGGCATTTAAGGTGGGAGGATGTGAACGCAAGTACAGAGGCAATAGCAGTGGTAGAGAGCCAGGAAGGGAAGCGACAATGAAGCTGATTGGATGTGGAAGCTGTGGAATGAACCTTATCCTGGAAGGGTACCTGAAAAGAGCTTCATTTGTATGAAGGTGCCACCTGATAAGGCTGGGATGGGAAGGATCCAAGGTTTGGAAGATGCATTGGTGGCAAACTCTGGTTGGAGGTTTGAAGGGGTTTTTGAGCAGATGGGCTGGGGGGGAAGGAGGGGAGAGAGGGGCTGAAGGGAGAGAAGTGAAGACTCGCAGCTACTAAGCCAGGGACTGGAGTAGACTCCTGAGGGGTAGGCTGCTGGAGGTGAGTGGAAAGTGGGCCGTGGAAGCATGTTGGACTATGAGAGACCAGGTGGAGGACAAGAAATCTGGGCATGAGGGGAAAGCAGTGGACATGTTATTCCTTGCCTTTAGCAAAGCTTTTGATACAGTCTCCGCTCAGTATTCCTGCCGGAGCAAGGTGAAATGAAGTATGGGCTGGATGAGATGGACTATTAGGTGGCATAGAAAGCTGGCTAGATTGTCGGGCTCAAGCACGTGGTGATCAATGGCTCCAAGTCGAGTAGGCAGGGGGTATGAAGCGGAGTGCCCCAAAGGGTCGGTCCTTGGGAACAGGATCTTCCGGAGCCGACCTTACTCTGCATGGACAACACGCCACCCTGCCTTGGTTGCTCAGCACGAGGGGGCCTCTGCTTTGCCCAAATGGCCACTTTATTTTGGCTTGGTGC
Organism: Mauremys mutica; assembly: GCF_020497125.1. NCBI lineage: Eukaryota > Metazoa > Chordata > Testudines > Geoemydidae > Mauremys > Mauremys mutica. The sequence continues at coordinate 59,161,301 of NC_059084.1, read as the reverse complement.
TGGCTTCACAAGTCACTTTGGTTATCGGGGGGCAGGAACACTTAAAGGGCTTGTTATCCTGGCTGTATGACTCAAGGGCAGCAGACGGTGCCTTGCATCGCCTGGATGAGGGGACTCACCGTTCAACTGAACCACGACTCCGTGTGGTGATTCTTCCCACTAATCTCCCTGCTCAGATGTAATTCTTGCTTAGCCGCACCTTCCCTGGTTAGCCTTAGCTAGAGACTCGCCGTTCTTGACCTGGTAAGGTCTTGGCTCGGTGGGCTTGCGTGAAAAGTGGCGTGCGAGCTGTCATCGTTTGGAGATGCTTGCTTCAGGCCTCCACCTTTCGCGTTGGTGCGGTGTCTCGATTCCCATCCGGCTCTCGACCAGGTAGTAGCTGCGAAGAATCCTCCGCCACAGGTGATGTCCCTGGTATAGTGAGGGGTTGGATCCCAGGTGCAGATGTCTCAGCAGCTCCACTGGTTAGGGGAGTGGCCAGAGCAGAGAGGAGAACCCCAGAGTAGGGACACCCTAGCCCCTGTTACTAAGTGCACCCCAACAAGATTTGGAGGTCGGAACCCCCTGACCCAGACACCCTGGGCCCAGCCTTACCAGGGGTACAAGGGACTTTGACACACACAGAGTAGAAGGAGAGTCCTCGAGGTCAGGGGAGGCCTCTGGGTAAAGGGAGTCCGGGAGTGCACGGACTCACATCCTACGCATAGGCTCCTTGCATGCCCACTCACATGGGGGCGTTGGTGGTATAGGGCCTCATGAAACTCTAATGTGGAGCTCAACCTCATGATAGGGACCATGCCCCCCTTTACACTTCCGGTGGGACCCTTTGCTTCCTCCCTCTCTCTCCTCTGCTGTCTCTGCTCCCTTTGGCTTTCCCAGCACCTGGCCCCACAGTGCTTGTGGTCAATGCTTGGAGACGGGGCTTCCTGGGCCTGACCTCCTCTCTCCTGATGTTCCACTAAAGGATACTTGGCTAGGGAGAAGGGGGTTTTTCCAGGAAATCGTGCCAGTACGCTTCTGGGAATCTGCTGTGCGTTCTGGATTGAAGCCATTGAGCTTGTGGCTGAAGCAAGAGGCTATTTGAGTAGGTAGGATCCCCGGCCGTGTGTGGCCAGACAAGGGCTCAAACCACTAGACCCGCAGACGTAGAGAGCCTGGTCTGTGATACAGCGCCCTGTAGCTAGCCAGGCTTGTTTGAAAGCCTCGCTACATCCTGTGCCCCACATCACGGTGCAAGGAGGCCAGGTGAGAAGAAGGCCAGAGAGAGGGGATGACCAAATAAAAGAAGTCTCCCAGTTTGCCCCTTCTCCAGTCACTTATTGTGCCCTGCTCCATGAACGTCGCACTGCCTTGTAGACCAAGCGATTCGAGAATTCCTTTTTCCTCGACCTCCCTCCTTGTGACAATCGAGTGTCAGCCACTAAAGAGATTCTCGACAGACGACTTGTGAAGTGTATCTGTGGTCTGGTGTCGACTCACCCCAAATCACCCCATGCTTTGGCCTCCCTGACCAAGGTCTGTCCTTTGCCATTCCTGAAGTGGCAAAGATAGTATGGGCGGATGCCCGGCTAACGTGCAGAGGCAGTTTCCCTCTTCGCAAACGTGCGCCTGTTCCCGCGCACGCTTGAGGCGGGCTTGCTAAATGCGGACTTTGGAGCCTGTGTGTTGGTCTGCTTCCCTCAAGGTGGGGAAAGAAAGAGCGCCCTTGGGGGAAAATCTCGCTGCTCCCGTCTGGTCAAAGTGAGCAACCTTGGCGCAAGGGTGAACGGTTAAGATGAGGTTGTATATCCAAGTAAGCTGGATGGGCAGGCCCTGCTTTCCTACCGTCTTTTGCTGTATGGCCACAGAGCATCAGCAGCTGACCCCCATGTCTGAGTCTGGGGTTGCCTTTCAGTGGGTGTCTGGATGTGCCAGGGAGCAGGCTGGCTGGTGTCTTTGTGGCTGTCTGCGAGTCCTACGACTGGGCGGAAGGCATAGGTCCTCCGCGCCTCCTGCTTGCCCCACCCTCGGTCGCTCTGTGGCTTTTAAGCCTTCCCTTTGGAGTTTGTCAGGTAGGCCATTTGCTGACTCTGCTCGTAGCGGGCCCAGAGGAGGAAGGAAGTGTGTCTGCTGGGCGTCCAGCCTGGGGCTCTTCCTCCCTCCCTCCTGTTCCCAGGGCGTGATGTCAAGAGCCCTGGGCCTGGCCCTCCCTTTCGATTACGCGCCTTTGTGTTGGGCAAGAGCCAAAGCGCGGGCAGACATAAGGTGCAGTGGCCGCAAGACCTGTTGGGTCATTTGGTGAAGCTGCGAGAATTGCAATACCCTCAGGTCACCCGACAGGACTTGCAGCATCTTCTAGCCGAGGGTTGTTCAAGTTCTAGGGCTCCAGCCCGCTGGGCGGCTCGTTCCGTCAAGAGCCGGCCATGACCGAGGCCTGGTGCTCCGGATGGGATCAACTTCACCTGGGCAGTGAGTGGGGGAGAAGATTGCTTTCTTCTTGCACAGGCTTCAGAGAAAAGTAGCAGGGGGTTGATTCAAGGGCTGTGTGGGCCACTAAGTACAACAGGGGGGTATCGCCAGGTGTGGGCTGTGTGATGGAGAGTTGAAACTGAGACTGGTAGGAGTCAGACTCGCGGATGAGCGAGATAACACCAAGTGGGGAGGTGTGGGGAGGAGCTGTTGAGCCAGGCGGGTGTGTCCGGTGCAGGGCATTTGGAGGTCTGGCGGCTGCTGCTCAAATCAGCTGTGGCGGGGGGGTCGGTGGGCTGCCTGGGCTGTCTGCTGCGCCCAGCGGTGGCTGCTATGTATGGGGACGTGCTCTGCATTAGCCCCCTTTGTGCCCAGGCTCTGCGGGGCGTGTGAGGAGGTTGCGGACTGCATTTGACTGGAGTGGCTTGGGAGCCATGGCCCTGAAACCGGTAGCCTGCCATTGCGGTGAGGGGATGGAGAGCACAGGAGGGGAAGAATGGGATAGGGCTGGAATTTGATGATTGCTGTAGCAGGGGAAAGTTGAGTCTGGAGCTTCATGCGTTGCTCACAGCGCCCAGGTGGAAGCATTGGTCAGCTGTCTTGGAGGTCCAGATCTGCCGCTGAGGGGCGTGAAAGGCGCAGTGAGGGCTTCTTTCTTGTTTGGGTCAGGTTCATTGTGAGGTGTTAAGACCTGAGCATTGCAGGCTGTTTGACGCTCAATGCTCATAATCACTTTCAAGCGTATCTGTGCGCAGTTAATAAATGTGGTGTTTGCTAGTTCCCCCTATAGACCCTGTGTTTTGTTTGTATGTGCTTGTTGTGCACCTGCTGCGGACCATGAGACTAGAGTGCAATGATCCTCGATCCACTTGGAGGGTGTTGGGGCCAGCGCTGGGCGGAATAAACTAGATTCTGTCAGGCTTTTGGCCAGGGCAAGGACAACTGCGCGCGCACCGGGGGACCTAGGCTGGGGAGCTGGGGAGAAGTACTTGCATAGGTCCTGCAGCTGGGTGTTGTCCCTGCCTCGTGCATAAAGGTTTGTTGTGATGTGCAGGGGCTGGGAGCGCAAATTCTGCATCTTCTGCCCAGCAGCAGTGTGAGAGTGGAGCCCAGGGCTGGGGGGAGGACAGTGAGGCGAGACAATGGTACCGCTAGCTGGAGGTTGCACCCCAGGGGGGTGTCCCTCTGCATCTATAACAAATAAATAAGTGCATGACTGCTCCCCAACACTAGTTCGTAGAGAAGCTCATAGAAGAACAACCATGGAGACCAGGCCTTTACACGTTAGGGAACCATCAGAGCTAAGGTGACGTTGTACAAACCTTGTGCTCAGTGCTGTGTGTTTGAGTGATGCACTGTTATGATACAGCACTTCACAAGTGTGGCTCTTGGGAGTGAATTCCCTGACCCCCATCAGCATCAATTTCCCTATACAGACTACCAAGGGAAGTGGTGTGCTTTCTCCATCCCTGGAGGAGTTGCGTTTTCTGGAGTCCTGCTTTGGTCCAAAAACTCGCTACTGCACCACACAGGAGGCCTGTGGTGGTCAGAAAAGGGGTGGATGAAGATGATCTAACCATCTTATCTGGCTCTTAGTCGCCAAATCTCTGCAAAACTGTAGTGTGGGCCACATTGAGAGCCTCAGAGGTTCTCCATGTGCTGTGCCTGCTTGGTCTCCCGCAGCGAACTAACCAGCTCGAGTGCGTGGGGGTGGCTGGTCACAGGGGATAAGCATGCTCAAACTATGCAAAGGGGGCTGGCCGCTTCTTTTGGATGAGGGTGGCAGAAGGAACATTAGCCAACTGCAGGAGCTGAGGTGGTGGAGTTGTGGCACCGGGTGACCTGTCAGCATAGGGACTCTTTTGTTGCGTAGCAGCCTCAGACTGAAGATGGTCAAAGTAGGATTGCGGAGGCATTTGGTGACCTCAACAGGAGCGTCCTATGGATACAACAGCCAGGTAAGGACATGGGCTTGCAGGTGCTGTGGGAGATCTCAGAGACCCCCGTCGAGCTTTGCTGCGGAGGAGTCACATTCTTTAGGTCCTCTGCCTTGAGGAGGTCTGAGATGGAGGATTTCTGGGATCATGCCTGGTGAGCGCGAGGAGGAGCACTCCTTTGGAGTTTGTTTTCCCCTTTCCCACTGGCTAATTGAGCGAGAAGACAGACGTCCCTGTGGAGCAGGTAAGGGAAGGGGGGAACAGAGATGGTTTTGTACCTAGGCAGGCCTGACCCACCTGGTGCCTGGCCAAATTCAAGGCATGGAAAACACTAAGTTAAGATGGGGGAGATTTTGTTGTTTTGTACCACCTAGGCCTTAGTCCAATTGAGTCAGTGAGGAATCATTGTGGGAATACATCATTTTTGGTTTCCCTTTTTCCCTACTATCCCTCCCTGTTCGATCAGGCTAGGAGGGGGGCTGCTCTGTTAGCCCTCGTGGAGGCGGAGTGGGCGTGCAAGTGCCCAAAGAAGTATGGGACAGTAAAGACTGCTTCTGAGGAGCGATTCCTCACTGGTGACCTGTGAGCCATCCGCTGGGCCATCTGGGGGAACCCTCAGGGCCGCGTGTGACTGTCCATGAGTCTCAATGTTGATTGGCTGAGCAGAGGTGAATCTTAGTGAACAGGGAGGAGACTCAGGACTTTGGTTGTGGTATCTGCTTTTATAGGACCCAGCAAATAAAGCACAGAACCAATCATCTGGCTTTGTGTGAGAAATTGTTCTCCTTCCTTTCTCGCCTTATTGGCTGTTCCTACTGAGCTCGTTTCCTGATTCTCTCGGGATGGTCCCTAGTGCTTACTACAACACGTGCCAGGGAAACATAATCAGGTGTGAATGGTGGTTTGGTCTGTAGCTCATTCGAGGTCGACTTTGTATCTAGTGATCAATCAGTGTGTGGAAACTCCAGACTGATGGTTTAGTTTGAGTCAGTCCAGGACACCCGGGTATCCTTTGGTTTCCCAACTCTGTGCAAACAGTGCGGTCTTGGGATGTAAGAGACAAGGCCGCCTTCGCCTTTCTCAGCCTTACGTTTTCTCCCTCTGTCGGTTAGGGTATAACAAGCCTCTCACAGCTTGCCTCCTGATGGTGAGCATGTGGGGACCTGTCTGAGAGGTCACTATGTAGCAGTGTAGCCACAGGAGGTGTCCTATCGGGTTGAGTCAGTGCAAGATTATGAAGTATTGTTGTGCAGCAGACCGCCCAGTTTTCTCCGAACCATGCATTATGGCAGCTTTCCATGTTAACTTGAAACCACCAGTTTGCACTCAGGTTGCCGCAGCCGGCGATTTGTCCTGTGCGTCGCTTCCAAGGTGGCGCTGGCAGCCTCGCACTTTCCCGTGTTGTCCCTTCTGGTGGTATCCGAGTATGGTTTGATGTAGGTGACCTGGCCTCCCACCCGGCCCCCAGTTAGATACGTTCAGTGGGGTCTGCTTGTGTCAAGGGGCCTGAAGAAGAGGTCAAATTGTTACTTTTGGTATTTTATTATCTTAAACTCAGTTGAAGGGGGGAGCAGTAGCAACTTATTGTACCTCTTGACTGAAGACATCTTATCTCGTTTCTAATATCAAAGTGTCCTCCTTCTATGTGTGCGGAAGAGGAAGAGACAGTTGTAAGGGGACGCCAGACAAACGGTGGAGATGCTGTTTGGTTTGGGAAACATAGAAATTATTGTTTTAGCAAAGACATTTTCATCCAAATTGATTGATTGTCGGATTCCAGTCAAACCAAGAACTTGTGAAAACTGTGTTTTTGTGCGATGAAAATTCCACACCGACCCCCCCCAATTGCTGGGCTGCTGTCCCTCCCTGCCAGAGGGGCTTTGTTGATCTAGCTGATGACAGCGAGAGTGATGAGTTGTTGGCTTTTCTCTGTAGCGCTCTTGCCTATCGGCGCTTTGCCGTGTGACCTCTGGTGGTATGTCATTTTCTCTCTCTGTTCTGACCTTCGAGCAATCCCAATCTGATGCAATGGGACGGTGAGTGACACACGTCTGTAATGCCTTGGGCAGGAGTGTAGGCTGAGGAGTAGAGAGTAATGGGCATTAAAGCACTTTTTTGGGTGAGGAGAAAGGGTGTGTTTTTTGATGGTTATCGTAGGATGTTTGGAGCACCAAGTGCATTCTGAGACATTTGTGAAATGTTGAATGGTCTCATCTAGAGAAACAGAAAAGTAAATGGGTCGGGGACAAAGCCTGCGAGTGAGAGGGATGTGGAATCAGAGATAGCCAGGGTTATGTGTTTGGTGGTACTCACCGAGTGCTTCCCACCTGTGAGTGCTTACCCTGTTACATGGTAGCTTGGCCTGGGAACAGGAGAAATAGCCAAACCAGACGGCGGACGGTAGCGGACAGGTGAGTGAGTGGGATGAATGTGACAGTGCCACGGGGGCATGTGAGGAGGCATGGTAACAAGCTACTCTGCTGCCCAACATAGACCAGAAAGGGAAGGTGATTTCCCCTACAGTCGCTCTACCTGCCCTGGGCTACTGAGCAAGGGGTATTAGTCGGCCTCTAGAAGAACCCAGAACTTGCCAGAAGCCGGTCCAGACCACAAGCTCGAGAGCGTGTGGCCAACTACTCGGCTCTATCGAAAATTAGAGTAATAAGACGTATCCAGGTAGTAAGTAACTATACCCGTGGACCTAGAAACCTGTGGTTGGCCCGAATACTCCTGCGAGTGGTGCAGCCTGAGCACCAAGGAAGCTAACGTTGGGGAGAGGGTAGTGCATGTGCTACAGAATTGATCAGTAGTCCGCCCAGGAGACCGCAGAGTGGAGACAGTAACCCTTTCAGGCCCCCCACCTCTGATGTTGGCCGAAGTGCGACCCTACTTGTAGTCCGCCAGGGGTTGCCCCCAAAACAGACAGTTGTCTGGGCAACCACCTGCTACTCCTGGTCTTGATCTTTGCCTTGTTTTCGCGTTGATGTCCCTGACGCACGATTCCTGCCTCTCTGGAGCTGCTAACCCTGGGTGATGTGTTGGTACTGGTCGCTATCTGGGTCTGTTGAGTTATGACCCCGACTTCTTTGCGTTCATAGGAGCCCTGGCCTTGTGATTTCTCCTCTAGTACTGGGCCCAATGATACCCATCCCTGAGGCAGTGGTCAGACCTCAGCGCGAGCTGTTTTGCACCACTTGAGGCAAAGACTCGCCTATGCCCCTGGGGTCCCTTACACCTGGGCGAGGGCGACATGGTCTGCTCACTACTTGTTGTGTCCAGCTCCCAGCACAATGGAGGCTCCCCCTTATCTTGGCTGTGCATTTGGATGCTAACCATATAACAGGAGACATAAATTAGGGAAACGAAAGCCTTAGTGCAGGCAAAGCCTTTGTTGTTGAGAATGAGGTATGAATTGGCCACTGATCACATGCTGGGTGTGGGGAGTATCTCCATCTCCCAGTCCAGACAGACACTTTATATATCCCAGGTGAAGGGGTCTCTGGGGATATTCCTATAGAAGCAGAGCAGTCCCGTGACCCCAGTGATTTCACGATTCGAGTGGTGCCCAACCAGATGCCTCATTGCGCTCGCAGCCTATGAGTGCAAGTGTCAGGACTGAATTGTGACCACATCTCTGTGCCCCTGGGTATTCTAGAACCATTTAAACCACACTCGAGGTTATGTCGTACACCTCAGCTGGGGGGGGAGTAGTTCGGAGACTTCTCCAGTTGTCTGGGCTAGAACAGCCAGAAGTGTTTAGCTTTGTCCTTGAGCTCGGATGGCTGAAGAATGAGCAGTATTAACGGGCGAGTCCAGGCGGGGCTCAGCTCGGGTTTACCCTGCCGCGTTGTGAGAACAAGCACCTGCCTGGACTACCTGTGGGGTACGTACCGTCGGGATGCTGGCTTGGAGCTGCCACCTGTTGCTAGCCGCCAGCGTGCTCCAGGCTGCTAAATGTATTTAGTGCAAGGACCCTCGAGCTCAGCTTAAGTACATAGGCAGGTAGGGTCTCTCTACCCCCACTGGGAGCTCAGGCCCAGCCGCAGCGTAGATGTTCCCTTACAAAGAGTTTTAGATACAAAGTTTAGAGTCCCACTCAGGCTCACGCTGACCACCCAGCCGGGCGGCCCCTGCCAGGCGTGTGGCCCGATTCCGGTGTCAAGTCCTCACTTAGGAAACCAGGCCTTGTGCCTGGAGAACGTTCCGTCCTTACGCCTGGGCCAGCACCAGCGCAGGGCCCGTGTTGCTTCCTCACAGAGAGGGTGGCCATTGGAGCAAGGCTGGGGCTCGCCATTGTGTGGGCCGAGGCCGCCAGGCCAGGGAAGGGGTGTTGGTCAGTCAGGGCACCCTAAGGGCTCCCAGTCCAGGCGCCTGCAACGGGAGTACTCGCAGGGAAGACTAGGCTCCGCGTTTATTGACCCCTCCACTGACAGGAGCCCCCCTCGGTGGGGGGATCGGCTGACGGCACAGCCCCGTGGCCCCTGGCATGTGACACCCACCTGATCGGGGCAATAGCCCTGCAGAACCTGTCTCAGCTCTGGCCAGGATCAGCCCAGGGGAGCTTCAGGGAGACTCAGGGTAGAGGGTCTGGAAGGAGCTGCCCACAGATGGCAGTTCCTCTGCCAGAGGGGATCAGAGAAGGTTACCAGGCATGAGGTACCCAAGACCCTGTGGCAGGAAGCAGGAGGTGATTTAAACACAGTCCCTGACTGCATCACTCAGGCTCTCTGGGCTGGGACCCACAGGAGAGGGTGGGCCTGGGTCCCCCTATCACCCAGGGATGGGACGGCACTGGGGGTAGATAGAGACTGCTGAGCTCCCTGACCAGGGGTGGCAACAAGAGTAGGAACACTGGGAACTTTTGCCTTTGTGTTCCTGCTGTAACTTCCCTTGTTTTTTTCAATGGGGCAAAAATAAAGTAAGAAACCTGTTAGAAGGGGGAGCAGTGGAAAAGGGGTTATGTAACCTGGCACAGACTTTCACCCAGCAGCTCCTCCTGCTGGTCATCTCAGGGAATTAGTGTCCAGCCTCCCGAGCCCCCCGTCAGCCAGTGTCACGCTTACCGCTGGCCCCCATGTCCCTCCTAGACCCCGGGTGACCCTATCAGTGGGTGCTGCCCCCTGGCAGTACCCCCAGTTTCTCCAGGTCTCCCCACTCAGGGGAACTCCCACCCACTACCCCCACCTCACCTCAGTTGTAGGCTACTGCCAGTCACCAACTCACCCCTCGCGCACTGGGGCAGACTGCATTGTAAGCCACTCATCATAGGCAAGGTTGGGTCTGGACCTGCTGCCTCGGCCTACCCATGGGCTGCCCTCTGCCACCCCAGTACCCAGGTGGCTTTAGACTAGGCAGCAGCTGAGGTTTTCCCAGGGCTGGTGCAACCATTTAGGCGGACCTAGGCAGTCACTTAGGGCGCTAGGATTTGGGGGGGGCACCATTTTTTTCATCAGCGACTGTGGCGGCCAGATCTTCGGCCCACCCTAGTTGCTGCCGGCATGTAGGCAGAGGGAGCTGGGACAAGGGAGCGCGGGGAGGGCCGCCTGCAGCAATTAAGGGGGGGGTAGCAGCACGCAGGGGAACTCCCTGTCCCAGCTCACCCCTGCCCCACCTCCTCCCCAAGCATGCCGTGGCTCCTTCACTTCTCCCACCTCCCAGGCTTGCGGTGCCAATCAGCTTAGGTGCCACAAGCCTGGGAGGCAGGAGAAGTGACGCAGCGAGGGCGTGCTCAGGGTGCTCGTGCGTGGAGCAGGGGTGAGCTGGGGTGGGGAGGTGCCTCAGGGCGGAGGGTGCGGAGCTGCCACGGGGGGGGCGCCTCAGGGAGGAGGTGCGGGGGGGGGCGCAAGGTGGAAGTTTTGCCTAGGGCACGAAACATCCTTGCACCGGCCCTGGGCTTTCCAGGCCAGAGCTCCCCAGCTCCCTTGGCCTTCCCCAGCCCTACTCCTGCACTTAGGACGGAAGAATCCCATGCACTGCTACAGACTAGGGACCGAATGGATGTGTAGCAGTTCTGCAGAAAAGGACCTAGGGGTTACGGTGGACGAAAAGCTGAATATGAGTCAACAGTGTGCCCTTGTTGCCAAGAAGGCTAATGGCATTTTGGGTTGTATAAGTAGGGGCATTTCCAGCAGATCAAGGGATGTGATCATCCCCCTCTACTCAGCACTGGTGAGGCCTCATTTGGAGTACTGTGTCCAGTTTTGGGCCCCACACTACAAGAAGGATGTGGATAAATTGGAGGGAGTCCAGCGGAGGGCAACAAAAATGATTAGGGGGCTGGAGCACATGACTTATGAGGAGAGGCTGAGGGAACTGGGATTGTTTAGCCTGCAGAAGAGAAGAATGAGGGGGGATTTGATAGCTGCTTTCAACTACCTAAAAGGGGGTTCCAAAGAGGATGGATCTAGACTGTTCTCAGTGGCAGAAGATGACAGAACAAGGAGTAATGGTCTCAAGTTGCAGAGGGGGAGGTTTAGGTTGGATATTAGGAAAAACTTTTTCACTAGTAGAGTGGTGAAGAACTGGAATGGGTTACCTAGGGAGGTAGTGGAATCTCCTTCCTTAGAGGTTTTTAAGGTCAGGCTTGACAAAGCCCTGGCTGGGATGATTTAGTTGGGTTTGGTCCTGCTTTGAGCAGGGGGTTGGACTAGATGACCTCCTGAGGTCCCTTCCAACCCTGAGATTCTATGATTCTATGATACTCCCCGCAGGTACCTGCTCAGCTCCCTAGCAGCCAGGCCCTTCTCCCTCTACAGACAGAGAGAGTATATTTGTGCCCATCCCTCAAAGCCTTTTTATAGGGGCCGGCTGTGGGCTGTTCGAGGCGTGGCTGCCAGCTGTGCCTACTTCCCCAATCAGCCTGGGAGCTGCTTGCCCCATCCCCAGCCCTCTGCTGGGCTCTTCTAAGCTCCTCGGGGCAGGAGTGGGTGACCACCCTGCTACAGGTTAGAAGAGCCCTGAGTCAAAGGCCCAAACCCCTGGGACACTTGAGCCAGCAGCACTTTGCTTGGGGCCAGACTCCTTTCAGACCCGAAAGCGAAGAGACACAAGTCAGTCAGCTGGAGGACTGGAGCTACAGACAAAGGGCTTGTCTACACTGGCAAGTTACTGCGCTGCAACTTTCTCACTCAGGGGGTTTAAAAAAACACACCACTGTCACCCCCAAGTTCAGCAAGTTACAGTGCTGCAAAACCATGACTGTGCTTTGAACTTTTAAGTGTAGACATAACTAAAGACTGATAGATATAAGTTCCATCCCTGAACCAGCTAAGGGAAACTGAGGCAGAGACAATTGCAGTTATAGGTGTCTGTTGATACAGATGAAATTAATGAGAATTAGGCATGGAGGCACATTTGAAAGTCTCACTAGTTGTCTATCTGCATCTTTAGGTGCCTACGTATTTTTAAATAGGTTGCCTTAAATGACTTGATCGTTCGATTCATTCTGCCAGTTCAAAAACATATTGTATTTGTTTTTGTGATACTTATTCAACTGGAACACACTGGAAAAAACAGATCTTTTCCTCCCAGATTTAGCCCCTCCATCTCCAACGAGAAACCTTCTCATGTAGCCGCAGAATCAGCAGGGAAGACCAGGCTCCCCTGCCCGGATGCTGCTGGAGGGAAACACACAAACGTCAGAACGGTTCTTTTTTTCAGGATGGAAAATCTTCAGCATCTTGTCAGGTCTCCCCTGCGCCCCGAGAGACCCCACAAAGGTGCTCAGCCCCCCAGTTATTCTCCCCTCTTTGGATCAGCTTCAGGAATGGCCAGTTTAAAAATTACTGGACATGAGTCAGCATCTGTTTGCCATTTTCTCTCATTCTCGCAGTTGGAAATAAAATCACCTCAGGTTTTGTCACTTGTCTCAAACATTGAAAAGAAAATTATCTCCAGTTTTGCCCTTTTTTGTCTGTGATTATCAAATATGGAGATAAAATCCTTTCACATTTCCCTTTTCTCTCACATTATTGAACATTTCTCTGTCACCCCCCTCCCCCGTCAGGTTCTGCCCCATTTCCCCCCAACATAAGATATCCCCAAATGAAACTGTCCAGCCCCAGGCCTCCCTGTCCCAGTTGCCGCCCCCTCTCCGCCCAGCCCAGCCCAGCTCCCCCCTCCCCCGACCAACTGCCAGTCACCTGCCCCTCCCCTGCTGCTGCCCCCCCAACTGCCATGCAAAGCCCAGCTCCATGTATCCCGGGCCCCTGGCCAGTACGGACTGCAGGCGGCTGAGGGACTGTCAGTGACAGGCTGGAGGCTGAACGGCTAGGGCCAGCTGAGCGCCCGTGGGGCCGTCCCTCCCTTCCCCATGCTGGGCCAGGCCCTGAGGGAACCAGCTCCAGGGATCTTCCCAGCTGAGGCCTGGGAACAGGGAGAAAACAGCCACTTGGTGTGGAACGCTGGAGGGTCCCTGGTCTCTGGCTTGGGCCACCCCCTTCTCCTCCCTGGTAGCTGTCACCTGCGGAAGGGGATGGCTCCTCTCTGGCTCCTGGGCTCTGGGCTCAGGAACCCCCCAGAGCTCCCTGCTCGTGGGACAGCTTCTGCTTCAGCACCCTCCCTCCAGCCTCCCTGCTTCAGGGGGGGTCGCCTGGCAGGGGGGCAGTCACAGCCCCCAGTATGGTCAGGGGTTACAGCCCCCCCCACCCTGGTAACGCAGCATCGCCCCGGGCTCCCTGCTGCCCACGTCAATGGCAGGGCCTGGGGACTCAGCACGTCCCAGGTAGTGACTGAGTGTGGATGGAAAGTTCCCTTGGATTTCGCCCTTTTCTCTCTGATAACCCATCATTGACCAACCCCCCTTGATTTCCCCCATTTCCCATTGAATACCCAAATTAGATGTAAAACACCCTTCAGCTCGGCCTCGTCTCTCTCGTTACTGGCGACTGATATAAAATCTCCTCAGATTGTGTCACATTCTGTCTAATTCTCAAATACTGATGGAAAATCCTCTGCGGCTCTGGGCTCCCCAGTCCCTGTCTGCTGCCACGTCTTGTTCGGAGGGAAACTGTTGCCCCAAGTCATTACCCCAGTGCGGAGGAGGGGAACTAAACTCCCAAAGGACCAACTTTTGCCTCAAGTCTGAGCACCAGATTGTTTCCCCCTGTACATCTCACTCATGACTGAACACAGGTCAAATCTCCGGGTTTGCTCTTTCCCACGTCATTACCAGTTACTGACAGAAACTCCTCTCCGGTTGGGATATTTCCCTCACATGTTTTAAGTGCAGCAACTTCTCCTTTTTTGGAGGGAAGCTGTTGCCCTGCGTCATTCTCCATGTCAGGGTGTTGCAGGGGGAGGGGGTCAAACCCCCCAGTGACCAACTTTCCCCTCACATCTCTGATTCCAATTGTTTCTCCCTTTACACCCAATAAAACCAACATGTTGCTGAAGAATGTGACTCGCCCCGTAGTTAATGAACATCAGAGCCAGGAGCCTCCCCCTGGCTGCTAAGGCAGAGCTGGCCAGTCCCTGACAAGCTGTTTTACTGCCTCAGATGGGGTGGAGAAGGGGGGGGGGGTTTAAGGGGCCCACCCCCACCCCAGGGGGCTGCTCTCTGCTTCACTGCCCCTGTTCGCCTGGGCAGGACCCAGAGTGGCCACAGACTCCTGCCCCGGCCCCTCACATTCCCTCCCCTCTGTCACCACAAGCTCAGGACAAATGGCCCCAGGGGGTGGGGGGTTGTTTCCCTCAGTGCTCAGACAAAACCCCGGCATGGGTGGGAACGTGGGGGCTGTTCTGTGCCAGCGACGGGGCACGGCTGGGTCACTGGAGGGGAAGGGACGAGCCATGTCCCCACTGAGACTGTCCGGCCCGTTTGCCCAGTCCCAGCTGCTGACCCTCCCCCACTGCTGCCCCCCAACTGCCATGGGACCTTCTGGCTCCATCCCCCTCCCTGCCCCTGTTCACGCAGTGTCCCTGTCCCCCATGGCTCCCTGCTGCCCGTGTCAAAGGCAGGGCCAGGGGAACCAGCACTTTCCAGTTATTTAATTAATTTTGATTCGATTTCCCCTCAGATTTTCCCTTTTACTGTCTGATTGTTGAATATCGATGCTCCTTCCCGAAGAGATCTTGCCACACTTCTCTCTTGTTATCAAATATTCAGACTTTGCTCCGTTTTCTTCCTAATGATGACAGATTGCAGTGAAATCCCTTTGGGTCCCCCCCAGTCATTAGAACAACAGCCACTCCTCCCTGTTTTGGAGGGACACAACTGCCCGGGCCTTAGATTTTACATTTCTCCATCTAATTATTAAATATTAACATAAAACCTCCTCAGATTTTGCCATTGACATGGGCAGTGGGGAGCGCTGGGCAACGGCATGTTAAGAGGAGGCAGGAACGGGGATAGAGTTAGAAGGTCCCTTGTTCAGCTGGGGGGAGCAGTAGGGGAGGGGCAGGTGATTCACAGTTGGTGCTTGAGAGACCTGTGTTGGGTTCATTATTTGATAATTTGGGGAAATGGGGCACAGTCTGCAGAGGATTTTATATCAGTATTTAATGAGCAGTTGGGAGTTTAACCTGGTCAGTCAAGGTCTGGCCAACTGCCCCGTTAGCAGCCGGGTATTGCTGCTCCCCATGTTCTGTTCTGTTCAGTCTGTAACCCTTCTGCCAGTTGAAGTGGGCAGCGAGAAGGGCAGGTTCAATAACTAGGGGGTTCCTTTTCAACAATGCAACCAGAACCGGCTCGAGCCCCCACCCGGGAACCTGGGGAAATGTCACTGTACTGCCTGGGTGCCTCTAAAAGGCAATTCTTCCCCTCTCGCAAGCACAGAGTCCGAGGTAGCGTTTCTTTAATAAAAGTAACCTAGCAGTAATCTGAGAAAACAGTCAAGCGGTATCCATAGACATAAAAGCATGAGCAAGACGCCCTTCCCAGTGTACGCTGGGCAGTGTCTTTTGCTTCAGGTTCTTGAGTCCAACTCCAAAGTTCCTGTAGTGTGCCCCACCCTTAACACCCCACTCATAGTTGTTGTCCCTGGTCAGTGCAGACCCACAGTTCAGAAGTGCACCTGTCGAGTGGCTAGGCAACAGTTCTGCAGAAAAGGACCTAGGGTTACAGTGGACAAGAAGCTGGATATGAGTCTACAGTGTTGCCAAGAAGGCTAATGGCATTTTGGGCTGTATAAATAGGAGCATTGCCAGCAGATCAAGGGATGTGATCATTCCCCTCTAACTTGCTGAGCTGTTTTCAGTGAAGCCTACAGCTTTGGGGGCGTGGACCAGACCCTGGGTCTGTGTTGGGCAGGCTAGCATGTCTGGTCACAAGACGGGGTTCTGGGGGGGCCCAGGCTGGCAGGGAAAACGGGCTTGGAGGTAATTTCAGCACATCAGATGACAGTCCCAAGGGGATCTCTGTGACCCAACCCATCACAGATCCCTTTGAACTTCTTCAAAGTCTTCTCTAGGGCCGAGTAACCTACATAATTGTGTGTCCTCTGCCAATATACATCTCACTGTTCAGTCCAGGTTCCAAAGAGTTGAGAAGCATCTGCTGTACATACCATAGCAGGATGAAGAGGTCTTCTGTATTGGTCCTGGTTCCCTAGTCGAATGCAGAACCTGACATGAGATTTCCAAGTTTCTGCAACCATTTGTAATGTCTATTGAGGATGTACCTTCTGGTCCTGTCAGATTTCAAAGGCACTTCTTGAAAAGCTGAAACAAAGAGGAAACGGGTTGGAAGCCCCATGGTGCTGAAGTAACTGGTGCCTAGGAAACCTCCCCTTCAGATGGCCATTGCCACATGCTATTAGCTACCCAAGAGTCTGGGGGCACAGAAACAACAACTCAGCTACTCCCAAAATAGCCCTGGAGAGAGAGGAGCCCCCATTTTTGCATAAGTTCCCCCTCCGCCGGCATACACATGCACACCCATACACACAGACAGTTGGGGGCACTTGTTCTTTTGGTGGAATAGGAAATTGACAGCTGCAGAGGTGTTAAACCATCAGACATTTAGGCTGAGATCCACAAAGGGATTTAGGCTCCTAATGTCTATTGAAATCCTTTGTGGCCCTGTGCCTTCATTCCTTAAGAGTTCACAGGGAAAAGTGTTTCCCATGTGCACTCATGGGTTTTCCTATGAGCTGATAACCAATCTCGGAGTGAAGTTCCTTGGCCTGCAAAGACGCCCTTACAGGGAGGGCAGGTGATGAATCTTTCCCTACAGAGGGTAATCGTCATCATCATCATCATCACCACCACCACCCTTACTAATAACAACAGCCCTTTTCAATTCTGTCAGGCCTTCCTTTAGAGACATTCTGACCTTTATGACAACAGTCTCCCCACACAGCTCTATTCTAGGAGCTAGAGATGGAATTCCCCTGCTCCGTACACATATAGTGGCACCTCGATGAAAGCTCGCGTGACCATCCTTCTTTCTTAAGCTCTGTCCTTAGACAGAGAGGGACACATTCAAACTGTGTTCAGGCCCTGTGCTGCACCTCTGTACTTCCCACAGAGGCACTAACACACAGAGGTATTTCCTTACCTTCATACAGGCGGGAGATGCCATCTTCATTCACTGTTTCAGACAACAAATCGCAGTAATGGTGGATAGTCTTTCCTAGGCCTGCTCTAAAATACAAGGTTAGGTCAAATTTAGCCACGTTAGGTCGATTTTATAAGTAATGTGTCTACACAACCAACCCCATTCCGACGACCTAAAGGACTCTTAAAATCAACCATTGTACTCCTTCCTGATGAGGGAAGTAGTGCAAAAATCAAGCTTCCTGGGTTGAATCTGCAGTACTGTAGATTCAGTACTGTGCAATTTGATGGTATTGGCCTCCAGGAGCTATCCCAGAGTGCTCCAGTGTGACTGTTCTGGAGAGCACTTTCAACTCCGATGCACTAGACAGGTACACAGGAAAAACACCAAAAACTTTTGAATTTCATTTCCTGTTTGGTCAGCATGGCGAGCTCAGCAGAACAGGTGACCATGCAGTCCCAGAATCACAAACGAGCTCCAGTGTGGAGCAAACGGGAGACACTGGATCTGATTGTTGTATGGGGAGAAGAATCTGTGCAGGCAGAACTCCGATCAAGCAGAAGAAATGTTGATATATATGCCAAAATCACACAGGGCATGGTGGAAAGAGTCCACACCAGGGACACACAGCAGTTCCATGTGAAAATTTAGGAGCTCAGGCAAGCCTCCAACAAGACAAAAGAGGCAAATGGTCACTCCGGGTCAGAGCCACAGACATGCCGCTTCTATGATCAGCTGCCTGCCATTCTGGGGGGACCTTACCTCTACCCCACCACTGTTTGTGGACACCTGCAAGGTGGCAGCCTCGTGCAACACGGAAGAGGATTTTGTGGATGAGGAAGAGGAGGAGGAGGAGAATGCGCAGCAGGCAAGCGGAGAATCCATTCTCCGCAGCAGCCAGAACCTTTTCCTCACCCTGGAGCCAATACCCTCCCAGGGTGAATTGTTCCCGGACCCTGAAGGCGGAGAAGACGCCATCTAACTACACTACAGTGATTAAAAGCAATTGTGTTTAATGTTTGATTTGCCCTGAACAATTGGGATGCATTCACAGCCAGTAAAGCTATTGGAAAAGTCTTTTAACATAGCTGGGGATGGAGCGAAAATCCTCCAGGAATATCTCCATGAAGCTCTCCTGGAGGTACTCTGAAAGCCTTTGCAGAAGGTTTCTGGGGAGGACTGCCTTATTTCGTCCTCCACGGTAGGTCACTTTACCACATCAAGCCAGTAGCAAGTAGTCTGGAATAATTGCAGCACAAAGCATGGCAGCGAATGGTCCTGGGTTTTGGTCACATTCATGCAACATTCAGTCTTTATCTTTCTGTGTCAGCCTCAGGAGAGTGATATCATTCATGGTCATCTGGTTGAAATAGGGGAATTTTTGTAAGGGAAGAGTAATCCCCTCTGTTTGGTGATCCCCAGCACATTAGACCCCAGTCATGCTGGGCTGTTTGCACTTGGCTTAAAGGGATCATCCTGGAGAATATTCATGTAGGGGATGGGGGGAGGGGTGTGCTACACATCTACCCCAAAACCACAGCCCCTCCTTTTAAACAGCAAACCCAACCAGCATTGGTTGCTATGGGAAAGGAGGGTACTGCAGTTTGAAACCATTTCCATGTGTCATGAACGTGGAAGAAGCCAACCCTGCGTACCCTTTGGCTTACCATGGCTGCCTGGAAACCGAATTCTGTTGCCCAGCTGTGTGTGATGTGTCACCATACCGGCAGGCACTCAATATAAAAGACAAAGTGCGACCTTGTACCTAAAACACATATGCTGTCTGCTGTGAATTGCTTGATTCACTGTGAAAGAGTCTCCCTTTTGTTCTCAGAAATGTATCTTCTTAAATTCTACTCTCCCTTTCCCCACCCTGCAGCTCCAAATGTTTCTATGCTCCCTATATCAACTTCATCCCTGAGGTTATCGCAGATTAGAAGGCGAAAAAAACACACTAGTGATGACATTTTCAGAGCTCACACAGTTCTCCCGCACTGATAGGGCACAGCTGAATGCATGGAGGCATTCAGTGGCAGAGGCCAGGAAAGCATACAGTGAGCGTGATCGGAACACGCAGGAGGAGATGCTGAGGCTAATGCGGGAGCAAACGGACATGATGAGGTGTCTGGTGGAGCTGCAGGAAAGGCAACAAGACTTCAGAACCCTGCTGCATCCATTGCCCTCCTCACCAAGTTCCAGATCCTCCTCACTCAGATGCCCAAGAACGCAGGGGTGGGGAGGCTCCGGGCACCAAGCTGCTCAACTCCAGGGGATGGCCCAAGCAACAGAAGGCTGTCATTCAAACAGCCTTGATTTATACTGTGGCTACAATAAGCACTGTGATCTTGTCCTACCCTCCTATCCCACCCCCTTTTACTAGTCAGCGTTGTCAGAGAACTTTTTTTTTTAAATGAATAAAGAATGAATGGATTCAGAACAATAGAGACTTTATTTCCTGTGCCAGCTGTGGTCGAAGAGGGGGAGGGGGATTGGCTTACAGGGAAGCACATTCACCAAAGGAGGCAGCTTCACATCAAGGACAAACACACACAACTGTCACACCGTAGCCTGGTCAGTCATGAAACTGGTTTTCAAAGCCTCTCTGATGCATAGCATGCCTTGGTGTGCTTTTCTAATTGCCCTGGTGTCTGGCTGTTCAAAATTGGCCACCAGGAGATTTGCCTTAACCTCCCACCCCGCCATAAACATCTCCCCCTTACTCTCACAGATATTATGGAGCACACAGCAAGCAGCAATAACAGGAATATTGCTTTCGCTGAGGTCTAACCTACCCAGCAAACAACGTCAGCGCCCCTTTAAACGTCCAAAGGCACATTCTACCACCATTCTGCACTTGCTCAGGCTACAGTTGAACTGCTCCTTACTACTGTCCAGGCTGCCTATGTACGGCTTCATGAGCCATGGGAGCAAGCGGTAGGCTGGGTCCCCAAGGATAACTATTGGCATTTCAACATCCCCAATGGTAATTTTCTGATCTGGGAAGAAATTCCCTTCTTGCAGTTTTCTAACAGCACGGAGTTCCAAAAGATGTGAGCATCATGCACCTTCCCGACCGTCCCACGTTGATATTGGTGAAATGGCCCTTGTGATCCACTAGTGCTTGCAACACTATAGAGAAGTACCCCTTGCGGTTTATGTACTCTTTGGCAAGGTAGTCCGGTGCCAAGATAGGTATCCATGTTCCCTCTGTTGCCCCATCATAGTTAGGGAACCCCATTGAAGCAAAGCCATCTACTATGACCTGCACATTTCCAAGAGTCACTACCCTTGTTAGGAGAAGGTTATTGATTGCCTTGGCTACTTGGATCACAGCAGCCCCCACGGTAGTTTTACACACACACACACACACACACACACACACACTCTTTTAGGATTCTGGTGCTGTCGGAGGGAACAGAGCAAATTGATTCCCGACTGACCGGTAGCAGACAGGTGTTGCAAGCTTCCACAGGGATATCGCCACTCGCTTCTCAACTGTCAGGGCAGGTCTCATCTTGGTATTCCTGCACTTCAGGGTGGAGAAAGCAACTCACAAAGTTCCATGAAAGTGGCCTTACACGTGCGAAAGTTTCGCAGCCAATGGAAATCGTCCCATACCTGCAACACTATGCAGTCCAACCAGTCTGTGCTTGTTTGCCAGACCCAGAATTGGTGTTCCACTGTATCAACATGCCCCAATGCCGCCATGATATCCCAATCGCCACATCCCGTGCTTTCAGGAACATCTGTGTCCATGTCCTCCTCACAATCTTCCTTATGCTGGTGGTTCCTAGCTAGGCTCTGCACATACTGCAGGATAATGCGCGAGGTGGTTACAATGCTCACAAAAGCAGTGTGCAGTGGAGCGGGCTCCATGGTATCTGCCATGGCATCTGCACAGATAACCCAGGAAAAAAGGTGCGAAATGATTGTTTGCCGTTGCTTTCAAAGAGGGAGGGAGGGGAGACTGACAACATGTACCCAAAACCACACACAACAATGTTTTTGCCTCATCAGGCATTGGGAGCTTAACGCAGAATTCCAATGGGCAGCGGGGACTGTGGGATAGCAACCCTCTGTGCACCACTCCATGAGTCAATACTAGCCAGGGTACTGAGGACGCACTCCACCAACCTAATGCACTTAGTGGGGACAAGCATGATCGACTGTATAAAATTGGTTGCTAAAGCTCAACTTCTATAAAATCCACTGAATTTCGTAGTGCAGACACGCCCCTAGACATACCATGGATCTCATTACTTTTCAAATCCTTTGCTGAAAACTGCTAAAGATGCAGCCATTGCCCCAAGAAAGCCCTTGGGAAATTAAATACATTCCTTACATCTGTTCACAAAGCACATTAGATAAAAAATCAGGGGCCCAGAAGATACTGAGAGGCTGATTTCCAAAGAAGATTGAATTCACATCATCCTGGCTTCCCTAGGTGCAGCCAAAACATAGTTGTGGGCAGGGGTCGTTGGTGCAGTCATACAACTAAGTTGTTCCCTTCACACACACACACAGTGTTAAGATTCTGGGGCTGTTGGAGGGAACAGAGCAGCAGTCTAGAAAAGGGCTTTGAAGGAAGCAGTTCAAAAAAGATCAAGTGAAGTTGCTCCGCTTACCAATGAACAGGGCTGCAGAATGTCTGATTGTTGTCTGTGAGCTTTCCAGGTACTCTAAGGCCTAAAATAGGAATTTGGGGATGTGGCTCTTGTTCTGCATCTAGGAAGAAAGAAGGAAAAAACGCACAATATACAAATGACATGTTCTCCCCACAGTGACTAGTCCAGGGAAGCCAAAGCATAGAGCCAGGGCATGGCAACAGCCAGTATGAGCCCATGCACCATAGCAGCACCTCTCTGGAGTTACTATTGTGTTCTCCAGAACCTCAGCTTTCATTTTCAAAAACAAAAGTTTGCAGGTCTGACAGTTGTGGAGAAAAATTTAAAAAATGTGAAGAGATTGTAACTCCTGCAGAAATGAACCAGCAGAGAGCCTGGAATAGAGTCCTGCCACCCGACCGAAGCAGATGGGACCTGGCTACAGGGGTCAGCTCCAGGTGGGAAAACAACCGGACCCTCTCAGGCTTGGGTCAGGGCCAGCTGCAGAGGGAGCGAAGGAGTCACAGCGTTTCTAACTCCACAGCGCCTGCAGTGCAGCGGGGGCTGCAGACAGCAGCAGCGGGGTACACAGCCAATGTGCCGACCGCACAGGCAAACGGAGCAGAGTCCGCACAGGCAGGACACAGAGGCAGGACTGAGGCAGGTTTGGGGAGGGGAGAAGGGGCAGATTGGAAAACAACTAAAAAAAACCAAAAAACCTGAGACCCTGTGGAAGGGACTGCCTCTGACTTCACAGGCTAATGAGAGGGGAGCAGAAATTCCCCTTGGTACTCAGGGTGTGGGGTTAGAAAGGTCTCCGTAAAGTCCCCATTCATCACTCTCAGGGCAAAGGGAATTCACCTACCAAGCACTTCCAAGCACACTTCAAGAGCTATGTGGCGCCATCCCAGGCCATGCTGCAGAACAGCGTCTTCAATTGAGCCCACCTGAGAAACACTGCGCAACGGAAGAGCGTCAGTTTGCATCTCTGCAAGAGAAGGTGAGACCAAGAAGGTTCTCACTGAGAGAGGGACAGTCTGGGGGACATGGAACCTTCCCCGTCCCTTGTTCTCCTGCTTTTCCTGCTAGTGGAGATTCCTGTCATTTGTTGTACACAGGACTGTGCTCAGGAGAAGGAACTGAGAATTGTCTGGAGAGAGCCAGAGCCGTCCTGTCCTTTGGACGTTCGGGGCGGTTGCCTGTTTCCCTGAACCTTGAGGTGCGCCATGCTTGAGGGGGACACTGGACCTGGGTGGCATGGGGCCCAGCAGCAGTTATACTGACCAGGCCCTGCTATGCTCGCTGACTCCCAGCATCGCTCAGCAGAGGAGGGGGATGGGGTTTGGGGTGGAACGGGGGTAGGAAATGGGTGAAGCATGGGTGGGAAAGACATGGGGCGGGGGCTTGGGTGAAGGGGTGGGGCCTCATGCGGAAGGGAGGGGTTGTCCCAGGCCCTGCGCCCCTCTATGGATGGCCCTGGAAAGAGCCATAAAGTATCTCCACAGTTTAGTCCTTCTGCACAAAGAGACTGCATGAGAGCGTGAGTCAGCTTTGGGATCCCAAAGAGTCAGACCAAAGGGGCCCCCAGATCAGACTTCCCTCCACATCCCAGTTGGCCCAACGAAAGAGGGCAATGTCCGGTGAAAGCTGGGAAGCTGGGACCTGGAGAAATTCTCTCAGGAGCTCCAGGGAAGAAGTCAGGGCAGCTGCACCCACTTTCCAGAAGGCTGTGGGCAGATATCAGCTCCCTGAACCGAAGGGCAAGTACAGATCTTTTGCTGCCTCTTGTTGTGACTCTTTGGATGCAGCAGCCCAAAGGCCTGAGGCCTGTCTTTACAATAAAGAGTCAGGACTCTTTCCCAGAAGGCTTTTCTTCCAAATTGTGCTGTGAGAATGGATGAGGCACTAGGTTCCAGCATGGAGTGAAGCAGGGAGGAGAAGACTCTACTTAGGCAAGGGGCTCTGGCCATTAATGGAGTGGGGGCACCAGGGGATTCTGGTTCTTTGCTCTTAAGGAAATAATGACCATGGCACTTACCAGTGTCACACTCTCATCCTGGTCTTCAAGATCCAGCAGCAGCGGGAGCAAGCAGTGGATCATTTCCTGCTGCACGATGGGTTAATCCGGGTCCTTCACGCTGCTCACCACGTTGCCAAGCAGTAAAATGGCAGCGGAGCGCACACTGCCCCCCTCCTGGCAATGACACACAGGGAGTGGGGAAGCCCGGTTAAAGCCGGGCAGGATCAGAGCATAACGCTACAGAGTCATAATCCGCACGCTGCTCCAGTTCCCCCTGTGATAACTGACTTGGCTCGTGGGAGCAGTGAGGCCACCAGGCCAGCGCCATAGACATCTTGTGCAGAACAGGGCCTGAGACACTGTGCAGGGCCGTGCAGCCCCATGGTGTCCTAGACGCAATGTCTGTCTGGAGAGCACAGAAACCTAGAATCATAGAAAATTAGGGTTGGAAGAGACATCAGGAGGTCATCCAGTCCAACCCCGTGCTCAAAAGAGGACCAATCCCAACTAAATCATCCCAGCCAGGGCTTTGTCAAGCTGGGCCTTAAAAACCAGCATCCTACATCCAGTTTCACCCCAGCTGACTAGAGTCTATAGGGAGGAGGCAAATCTCTCCATGTTCTTCTCCCACCTCCACCAGCCCAGCCTGGGAGAGACACTGAATACAACCCTGTTCAGTGTTTGGGGGGAGAGTCCATAGCCATGGGAGGGTCGGGAGTGAAGACGGGGGCAACAGGCAAATTATAGGGAGCCTCTATCCTTATCCCATTCCTGCTGCATTTGACCAGCTCCCTGGGTCCCCCCTTTCTCAGTCTCTGTTTTCCCCCTTTCTCTCCACTCCCCTTCTCCACTGCCCATTCCCTTCTGTTTCCCCACCACTCCTCTGGCTCTTCCTTCCCCAGACAAGGCTTGAGGTGATGGCTGAGTGACCTCCCAGGTCGCTGGCTGAAGATGCTTCTCTGGGCTCCCCTCCCATGGGTAATGGGGCCTGGCCCTCACTTCTGCTCCCTGGGTGATCAGGAGCAGGAAAGGGGGGAGGAGCTGCTGCCATGAGGGACGGTGGGAGGCGCTGGGGAAAGGAGAGGGGAGAGGGAGGGAAGGCTGCTGGAGACCGGTCTGGGAAAGGGGAGGAGCAGCTGCTGGAGCCTTGCAGGGATGTGCTGCTACAAAACACAGCACTTCTTTTGCTCTTCAGTGCCCCTGAGAGCTGGACCATTCCCGACCCACTACTTTCCTGCTGGAAATCTCCACCTCTTTGGGGGCCTGTGTTCTCCAGACAGCTGGTCATATGCCCAGAGCCTGGCCCCTCTCCCCCAGGTCAGGCGGCAGCAGGGGCTGGAAGCATGGCGCTGAGGCTGAGGTTTGCGGAGAAGAGCTCTGACAGGGAGGTAGCTGAGCAGGAGATTCCCCACCCATGGTGGGGGCACTCCAAGGCTTGTGTGGGGATCTCACTCTCATTTCTGAGCTATTCGATAGACATCGGCTTCCTTGGTCCCCCGGACAATCCATGCCTTTCACTTTATCTGGCTGAAGCACAATACTGCCAAGGCCCCGTAGACTGAGCCTGTGTATGATGGGATTTGTGTCTTTGATCTACTCCATGAACTGTGCCCAGAGGTCTGATTTTGTCACTGTCGTGGCAGTAGAAGCACTCTGAAGAAACTGAAAAGAGCCAAATCAACATCAGGTTGAGGAGCAGAGATCTTACTGTGGAGTCTGTTCCTGGACACTCATCTTTACCAAATGGCCACTTACTCCCATACATAGTCTCTGGTGTGTAGGGAGCCAGGTGCTGCTCTTACAGTTGGTCCATTCCCAGAACTTAGACTAATACACAAGTCACATATAAATCTACAAGGAAAGGGGAATCTCCAGGCCCCATTAAGTGTCATGGAGCGACCCCTGGGGCAGAAGAAAAGCAGAACCCCAGGAAAAGGTGAGGAGAGAAGCATGGCCTTGGGGCACCGGAGAAACATCTCCTCTTGTCACATGATCCCATCTAGGCACATCCAGCCAGGAGCGATCTCACCCTGTCTCTCCCTCCCTCTCTGTGCCATGCCCCACCACCATCCATGTGCGGAGAGGAGCTAGCTGGCTGGAAGGCTGCTGAGCTGCTGACAATGTGCCCAGAGCTTACTGGCCTGAGCTGCTCTCCAGAAAGCCCACTTGTGCCTGTCAACTAATGAATCTCACCTCAGTGCAGAAAGTCATGGCGATATTTCTCTGCTCCTCCTCCTTCTCACTCTGGACAATGGTGACAGCCTCTCTGAAAACTGCAGGGAGCTGAGGGTTCTCAAACTCAATCATGGCTCTGGAACATGGAGCAGAAAGTCCCTTGTGGTTATCGAAGGGGAGAGAGAGTTCCTCTCTAGTTGCTGGGCTGAGATGGCAGCCTGGAACAGAGAAATATTTCACATGGAAATGTTGGGCTCCTACCTTGCAATCACGCCAACACCCTGCGAGTAGTAATTGCAGGAGGCTATCATGTCTCAACTCTGCTGTAACTGGATGCCAACAAATTCCTTCCAGTATCCAGGCATGGAAAAAAGAGTCTTCACAGCCTCCACTGACTGTTTTGTGCTAATGACAAAAAAATACCAGTGTCAGGCAATGAGATCAGCCCCAAGCATGGCAAATGTGCACATGCCCTGGCACACACAGCATGGACAGCAGGAGCTAGCCTCCCCGAGGATAGATCTAGTGTGATATCATGGTGCTTCCCTGCCCAATGGGCCCTGTCTACACTGCAGTTTACTTGAGTTTGTAACCAGTTAGTGACACTGTAGCTTCTTTAGATGGTTGGTGTCATCACGCAATGCGGCTGAATACTTGATTCTTTACTGTGACAGGTAACAGGACTCAAGCAGGCATGTTGGGCCAGATCCTTAGTTGGCATAAGCGAGCAAAGCTGTGTCAGTTTACACCACCTGAGGTGTCTTCTGGCGCTCTCTTTTCCCCATGTAGATGGAGGCCCCTACATGTAGGGAAGCAGGAAGGCTCTTTTCCCCATGTAGATGGGGGCCGGGGGAAGCACGCAGGGGTGGCAGGCCAGTCTGGGGGAGGCGCGCAGGGGTGGCAGGCAGGGTCGGGGGATGCTCTGGGGGTGGCACGTGGGAGTGGCAGGTCAGGCTGGGGGAGAAACCCTGCCCTGAACATTGGTGGAGCCGGGCCCCTCGGGGCCCTGAATTTGCTGGATCCAGGGCACCACAGGCCCATATAACTCACAGCCTCTGGCAAGGTTCATCTAGTCTAACCCCTGCCAAGATGCAGGACTTTGTGTGTCTAACCCACCCAGCTTCTCTCTTCCGGCTGGGGTCCTTTGACTGCAGCAGCTCCCCCGATCTCCTTGCTCTCCTCTTTCCCTTACTTCCTTCACTTCTCTGCCCACTGGTTTGCTGCATCTCTGAGTCCTCTCTATATGCCCTGGCCCAGCAGCTAGTTGCCCAGGCTACACTCCCATTGCCATCCGTGGAGGCAGCCTGGGCTGTGAGGGCTGCAGGTTTTGGTCCCTGGTCAATGCAGGTGCTATGGCTGCTGCACACCTACGTGGTAACTCCTGCAGCCCATCACCAAACTGCGGCGCCATATTCTGCAGGGTGGCCTCCCTGGCTGAGATTCTGGGAGCAGAGAACCCCTGGGTCAGAGAAGGAAAATGGCCCCAACAGAACACACTGTCAATGGCTCCCACAGACGTCCCCGTGACACCCGACTGTGCAGCCCGGGAGTTCTCCTGCTCCTTCATTGTCACCGCGGGCAAGAGTCTGGCAGTGGGAATGGATTATGCATCTGGGCAAGGAGGAACTGGCCATGGAGGTGGAGGAGGACTTGGCTTTGCCCTCCTTATCCTCCTCCTCATCCAAGTCGTCCTCTTCTGCTTTCTTCTCCATGACCACGTGCTCCATTCCCATGGCCAGGTCCTCCCCCTCCTTCACTTCCTCCTCTCTGGCCAGATCTTCCCTCTCCTCCTCTGTGGCCAGGTTCTCCTCCTCCTTTTCCTCCTTGTCCTCCTCTCTGGTCAGGTCCTCTTCCTCCTGCTCCTTCTCCATGGCCAGGTTCTCCTCCTTCTCATCTTCCTCTCTGGCCAGGTCCTCTTGCTCCTACTCCTCCATTGCCAGGTCCACCTCCTTCTCTTCTTCTTCCCACTGCATCGGCACATCCTCGTCCTCCTCCATTCCTGGGTCCTCCTAGTCTATAGTCAGCTCCTCTACCTGTTCTTCCGCCTCTTCTTCTTCCCCCTGCATGGCCACTTCCTCGTCCTCCTCCATTGCCAGGTCCTCTCCCTTCTCCTCCTCCTGACCCAGATCCTCCTTGTCCTCCTCTGTGGCCTGGTCCTTCTCCATGGCCAGGTCTTCCTCTTTCTCCTCTGGATCCAGGTCCTCCTCCTCTTCCTCCTGCTCCATGGCCAGGTCCTTCTCTTCTTCCTTTTGCTCCATGATCAGGTGTTCCTTTCTTCCTCTTCCTTTACCTTCTTCTTCCTCCTTCTCAGTGATCAAGTCCTCTTCCTCTTCTGTGCAGAGGTGCTCCTCCTCCTCCTCTTCTGCTGACAAGTTCTCTTCCTCCTCCTCCTCCTCTGTTGCAGACACATTGTCCTCCTCCTCCTCCTCTTCCTCTTCTGCAAACAAGTTCTCCTCCTCCTTTTCCTCTTCTGTAGTCAGATTCTCCTCTTCCTTCTCTTCAGACACATTCCCCTCCTCCTCCTCCTCTTCTTACTCTTCTGCAGACACATTCTCCTCTTCCTCTTCCTCCTCCTCCTCTTCTTCCTCTTCTGCAGCCAGGCTCTCATCCTCCTTCTTCTCTTCCCCCTCTTCTGCAGACAGATTCTCATCCTCCTCCTTGTTCTCTTCTATAGATATTTCCTCCTCCCTCTTCTCCTCTGTGTCCAGGTCTTCCTCTTCCTCAGTGGTAATGTTCTCCTCCTCTTTCATCACTAGTTCCTCCACCTCCTCCTCTTTTTCACTAATCAGGACTTGCTCTTCCTGCTTCTCCTCCTCCTCTGTCTCTAGATCTTCCTCCTCTTCCTCTCCTTCTGTGTCAGGGTCTTCATCCTCCTCTGTCTTTTCCTCAGGGGCAAAGTCCTTCTCTGACTGGTCCGTGGGGGTCTCTGCATCAGAGAGACAAGGGCAGAGGGTGACTCTTGCTGGGGAGGGGGGAAGAGGAAGGACAGGGGTGTGAAGGGATGGGGAGAGAAGATTTAATGTTTCTCCCTCCCATGTTAGCATCCAAAGGCAGAGAGATCCCCACACTGCCCCTCCCACAGACCCCTCAGCCCCAGTGCCCCATGGCAGAGAGAGCCCCACACTGCCCTTCCCACAGACCCATCAGCCCTATGCCCACATGGCAGAGAGATCCCCACAGTGTCCCTCTCACAGACCCCTCAGCCCCAGGGCCCCATGGCAGAGAGATCCCCATACTGCCCCTCCCACAGACCCCTCAGACCCAGGGCCCCATGGCTGAGAGATCCCCACACTGCCCCTCCCACAGACCCCTCAGACCCAGGGCCCCATGGCAAAGAGATCCCCACGCTGCCCCTCCAACAGACTCCTGAACCCCAGGGCCCCATGGCAGAGAGATCCCCACACTGCCCCTCCCACAGACCCCTCAGACCCAGGGCCCCATGGCAGAGAGATCCCCACACTGCCCCTTCCACAGACCCTTCAGTCCCAGAGCCCCATGGCAGAGAGATCCCCACACTGCCCCTCCCACAGACCCCTCAGCCCCAGGTCCCCATGGCAGAGAGATCCCCACCCTGACCCTCCCAGATACCCTCAGCCCTATGGCACCATGACAGAGAGATCCCCACGCTGCCCTTCCCAAAGTCCCCTCAGCCCTATGGCCCCATGAGAGAGAGATCCCCACACTGCCCGTCCTAAAGACCTCTTAGCCCCAGGGCCCCATGGCAGAGAGATCCCCACAGTGCCCCTCCCACAGACCCTCAGCCCTATGGCCCCATGGCAGAGTGGGCCCTTCACAGTCCCATCCTCCCTGGGAGTTGCTCCAAAGCATCAGGGATCCACTTCCCAGCAGTTCCCCCCATGCCCCACTGCAGGGGGTGGCTTTGCGATTCCCGCTGAGGTCATTGAGCTCACGTGGCTCAGGCCAGACCCCTGGGCTGGGATCCCCCCAATGACTGCGACAGAGTGACTGGGTGTTAATGGCCCCTTGCTCCTCTCCATGCCCAGGGGGTCTCCTCACCTGCACTGGAGGACCACTCAGCCTCCGTGTTGCAGGGAACCTCCAGAGAGTGGCTGCTCTCCTCTCCAGCACCAGTTAAGCAGCTGAGGCAGCGATCCCCCAGCTCCTGCCCAGGGGATGCCTCGTGCTGGCCCACGCAGCTGGGATGAGGGCAGGTCTTCCAGCAGAAGCAAACCCAGAGCTGCGTTGCCTGGCTTCTCCCGTGGGCTGAGTCCTGCCTGCCCAGATTGAACTTGGGCCACCTCCATCTCGGCCTGGATGTTGTCTCTCTCTGCTCGGCACCAGCCCTGGGGGCTGGTTTCCTCCTGGTGAGCAAGGCCGAGCAGGACCATCTCCTGGAGTGGCCGGGGCCTGCTTCCCATGCCATGCGGATGGAGGGGCAGCTCTCTGTCTGGGGACGCTGGCAGCTGCCCCCCTCTGGCTCCGGGGCCACCTGCGGAGCCTTCCTCCTGAGATACCTTCTCAGCACATCCATCCTGGAACTGAGCAGGGAGCAGCCGTGAGTCTGGGGCAACAAAGCCTCTCACCAATGGGCCTGTTTTGCCTCAGGGGGGATGGAACCTGGGTCCTTAGAATCATAGAATATCAGGATTGGAAGGGACCTCAGGAGGTCATCTAGTCCCACCCCCTGCTCAAAACAGGACCAACCCCAACTAAATCATCCCGGCCAGGGCTTTGTCAAGCCGGGCCCTAAAAACCTCTGAGGATGGAGATTCCACCACCTCTCTAGGGAACTCATTCCAGTGCTTACCACCCTCCTAGTGAATTAGTGTTTCCTAACATCCAACCTAGACCTCCCCCACTGCAACTTGAGATCATTGCTCCTTGTTCTGTCATCTGCCACCACTGAGAACAGCTGAGCTCCATCCTCTTTAGAACCCCCCCTTTAGGTAATTGAAAGCTGCTATCAAATCCCCCCTCACTTTTCTCTTCTGCAGACTAAAGAAGCCCAGCTCCCTCAGCCTCTCCTCGTAAGCCATGTGCCCCAACCCCCTGATCATTTTCGTCACCCTCCGCTGGACTCTCTCCAATTTTTCCACATCCTGTCTGTACTGGGGGGCCCAAAACAGAACACAATACTCCAGATCTGGCCTCACCAGTGCTGAATAGAGGGGAATAATCACCTCCCTCGATCTGCTGGCAATGCTCCTACTAATGCAGCCCAATATGCAGTTAGCCTTCTTGGCAACAAGAGCACACTGCTGACTCAGATCCAGCTTCTTGTCCACTGTAATCCCCAGGTCCTTTTTTGCAGAACTGCTGCTTAGCCAGGCGGTTCCCAGCCTGTAACGGTACATGGGATTCTTCCGTCCGAAGTGGAGGACTCTCTTGGCCCCTGCTGACTCCACCCCAGGGGGCCCCTCCTAGTGCCTGAGTCACAAGGGCTGCTGTGCCCTGGGGAAGTGTTTCGTGCCCAATAACAGACTAGGATTGTCGTCCAGGCACAAGGGTACAAATCTATCACAATCTCCCAGTAACAACACAACAAGTGAGGGAGCTTATTGGGCAGAGGGAAGAAAGGCCTGGGGCTAAGGAAAGAACAGGAGCAACTAGACTAGTAACCCATCAACAATCACAGCATTGACAAGGGGCCCGACCCGCCCCAACCAGCTCCCTCCCAGCCCCTGCGCAGCAGAATGGGAGTTGAGTATCAGTTCTCTAGGGGCTGATGCTGCCCTGTGCTCCTTGGCCGGCTTGAAATTCACAAGGAAAACAAGCAAATGGGATTCTTACCAAGTCTTCGGTCACAGTGTCAATGGGCACCTCCAAGGCTGTGATGCGTCTCCCTTCACTCCACTCCACCAACAGCCAACAACCGAATGAAAACCAACCCCTTTGTCTCCGAGCGCTGGCTTCTGATTGGCTCTGGTGGTAGCTCCCCGCGTATTCCGTCTCTGCCCGTCATTCCAGGCATGCTGGGAAGCGGTATCCTGAGCCCTGCAGCCATTGCAGTGGCGGCTTAACGCACAGGGGGCCCATGCCTATGGGCCTCGGGCAACTTGGGGGGCCCTGGGAAAATCTCACAATGCTCAGGCAGCATGATTTTGCTGGTGATTGTCTTGCCTGGCATCAACAACGCTTCTGCTCTCACTCATTTTCCATCTCACCACTGGGCTGGACTCTTTCCCCTCTTCCCCTCCCTCTCCACCCCCACACTTCTTTCCCCTTGGTGCCAAACACAACACAAGAAGGAAAAACAAAAGTTATCATCACAATCTGCCGTGATGGCTAGGCTCTCCTTCTCGCATCACCCACACCCCAGGGCTCTACCCTGAACCCCCTTTGCATGATGTTGTCACAGCTACAATTGGAAAGCACCCCACTGCTCCTGCACCCAACATAGTCACTCTGCACAAGAGACTCTTGTCCCTTCCACTTGTCTTAACCCCACAGAGCCCCAGGTCCAGCTAGGATGCACCTTATTTTTCTTTAGTACTAGGGCCCTCGTCCTCTCCTTCCTATCTCTCTTGGACTCCATCTGTGGGAGTGGACAGGGAAGTGTTACAGACACACAGACCCTCCCCCAGCGATCTGTGCACCCTGGGCTCACACCTGGTTGTCTCCCCAATCCTTGGCGCTGTCCAGCATGCCTCCCCCCACAGAAGTCATAGAATCATAGAATATCAGGGTTGGAAGGGACCTCAGGCGGTATCTAGCCCAACCCCCTGCTCAAAGCAGGACCAATTCCCAACTAAATCATCCCAGCCAGGGCTTTGTCAAGCCTAACCTTAAAAACCTCTAAGGAAGGAGATTCCACCACCTCCCTAGGTAACCCATTCCAGTGCTTCACCACTCTCTGAGTGAAAAAGTTTTTCCTGATATCCAACCTAAACCTCCCACACTGCAACTTGAGACCATTACTCCTTGTTCTGTCATTGGGTACCACTGAGAACAGTCTAGATCCATCCTCTCTGGAACTCCCTTTCAGGTAGTTGAAAGTAGCTATCAAATCCCCCCTCATTCATCTCTTCTGCAGACTAAACAATCCCAGTTTCCTCAGCCTCTCCTCATAAGTCATGTGCTCCAGCCCCCTAATCATTTTTGTTGCTCTCCGCTGGACTCTTTCCAATTTTTTTCACATCCTTCTTGTACTGTGGGGCCCAAAACTGGACACAGTACTCCAGATGAGGCCTCACCAATGTCGAATAGAGGGGAATGATCACATCCCTCGATCTGCTGGCTATGCCCCTATTTATACAGCCCAAAATGCCGTTTGCCTTCTTGGCAACAAGGCCACACTGTCGACTCATATCCAACTTCTCGTCCACTGTAACCCCTAGGTCCTTTTCTGCAGAACTGCTTCCTAGCCATTCGGTCTCTAGTCTGTAGCAGTGCATGGGATTCTTCCGCCTAAGTGCAGGACTCTGCACTTGTCCTTGTTGAACCTCATCATATTTCTTTTGGCCCAATCCTCTAATTTGTCTAGGTCCCTCTGTATCCTATTCCTACCCTCCAGCGTATCAACCTCTCCTCCCAGTTTAGTGTCATCAGCAAACTTGCTAAGGGTGCAGTCCACTCCATCCTCCAGATCGTTAATGAAGATATTGAACAAAACCGGCCCAGGACTGACTCTTGGGGCACTCCACTTGAAACGGGCTGCCAACTAGACATGGAGCCGTTGATCACTCCCTGTTGAGCCTGACAATCTAGCCAGCTTTCTATCCACCTTATAGTCCAATCATCCAGCCCATAGTTCTTTAACTTGCTGGCAAGAATACTGTGGGAGACCATATCAAAAGCTTTGCTAGAGTCAAGGAATAACACATCCACTGCTTTCCCCTCATCCACAGACCCAGTTATCTCCTTATAGAAGGCAATTAGGTTAGTCAGGCATGACTTGCCCTTGGTGAATCCATGCTCACTGTTCCTGATCACTTTCCTCGCCTCTAAGTGCTTCAGAATTGATTCCTTGAGGACCTTCTCCATGATTTTTCCAGGGACTGAGGTGAGGCTGACTGGCCTGTAGTTCCCTGGATCCTCCTCCTTCCCTTTTTTAAAGATGGGCACTACAGTCGCCTTTTTCCAGTCATCCAGGACCTCCCCCACTCACCATGAGTTTTCAAAGATAATGGCCAATGGCTCTGCAATCACATCCAGCAACTCCTTTAGCACCCTTGGATGCAGCGCATCCAGCCCCATGGACTTGTGCTTGTCCAATTTTTCTAAATAGTCCCGAACCACTTCTTTCTCCACAGAGGGCTGGTCACCTTCTCTCCATACTGTGCTGCCCAGTGCAGCAGTCTGGGAGTTGACCTTGTCTGTGAAGACAGAGGCAAAAAAATCATTCAGTACATTAGCTTTTTCCACATCCTCTGTCACTAGGTTGCCTCCCTCATTCAGGAAGTGGCCCACACTTTCCTTGACTTTCTTCTTGTTGCTAACATACCTGAAGAAATCCTTCTTGTTACTCTTAACATCCCTTGCTAGTTGCAACTCCAAGTGTGATTTGGACTTCCTGATTTCACTCCTACATGCCTGAGCAATATTTTTATACTCCTCCCTGGTCAATTGTCCAATCTTCCACTTCTTTTAAGCTTCTTTTTTGCGTTTAAGATCAGCAAGGATTTCACTGTTAAGCCAAGCTGGTCGCCTGCCATAATTACTATTCTTTCTACAGATCTGGATGTTTTTTTCCTGCAATCTCAATAAGGATTCTTTAAAATACAGCCAGCTCTCCTGGACTCCTCTCCCCCTCATGTTATTCTCCCAGGGGATCCTGCCCATCAGCTTCCTGAGGGAGTCGAAAGTCTGCTTTTCTGAAGTCCAGGGTCTGTATTCTGCTGCTCTCCTTTTTACCTTGTGTCAGGATCCTGAACTCGACCATCTCATGGTCACTGTATCCCAGGTTCCCATCCACTTTTGCTTCCCCTACTAACTTCTCTCTGTTTGTGAGCAGCAGGTCAAGAACAGCTCTGCCCCTAGTTGGTTCCTCCAGCACTTGCACCAGGAACTTGTCCCCTACACTTTCCAAAAACTTCCTGGATTGTCTGTGCACCACTATATTGCTCTCCCAGCAGATATCAGGGTGATTAAAGTCTCCCATGAGAACAAGGGCCTGCGATCTAGTAACTTCTGCTAGTTGCCGGAAGAAAGCCTCGTCCACCTCATCGCCCTGGTCTGGTGGTCTATAGCAGACTCCCACCACGACATCACCCTTGTTGCTCACACTTCTAAACTTAATCCAGAGACTCTCAGGTTTTTCTGCAGTTTCATACTGGAGCTCTGAGCAGTCATACTGCTCTCTTGCATACAATGCAACTTCCCCACCTTTTCTGCCCTGCCTGTCCTTCCTGAACAGTTTATATCCATCCATGACAGTACTCCAGTCATGTGAGTTATCCCACCAAGTCTCTGTTAGTCCAAGTCACCTGGTCTCATCTTAGACTCCATCTTCATATTGCTCTTCTCCTTCCCAGAACTCCTGCTTTGCTCCTCAGACCTGTCTGTCCTCAGCTCTGCAGGCAGAGGGGAAGGGGCATCGTGGGAACATACACGCCCCATTCCAGACACCACATGGCATTCACAGGGTTACCAAACCGTGTCACCTTTGGCCAAAAACCACACCCCACCCCAAGGGAGCAAAATGCCTTTGTGAGCCCAGCACACACACCCACACCAAACCCAGCCAAACTGGGAGCTTGCCCCCGCTTCCCCGGGCTTACAGATGGAGAAGTTTGGTGGGTAGTGGGGCCCCGAGGGACTGGTTCAGTGTGTGAATGAGTGACTGGGATATATGAGGGGGGCCGGAGTGTGGGGTTCGGTGTCCAGGAGGACCCAAGGTAAGGGACTAGGGGGATTAGGGGTAGAGGAGGGTAGGGTTACCAAGGTGCACTGTGGGAATGGGGGATTTAGAGACCCCAGAGAGGATGGGTGGGGCGGGTTGGAGGGCCCCACGGGGGCTGAAAAGGGGACCCTGGCAGGTTGGGGGGAGCAGAGAATGGAGATGAGGGACTCACACACTGGGGATGGAGGGGGCTGTGGGGTGACAGGGACATGGGGCCCAGCCCTGGAGAAATGGGTTGGAGTTGATGGGGGCGGGGTGGGAGGAGGATGCTCGGGGAGGCAGCACATTGACAGGGCAAAGGAAAAGGCCACAGAGAGAAGACAGGGTGGGGGAAGGGGCACTGGGGATGAGGGGGAGGCTTGGGGGTGAACTAGGGGGAGTTTGGGTAGCAGGACTGAGGGGTCCCCAGGGGGGCAGGGCAGGGCTGGGGGGAGGGGGTGAATGGGGAAAACACGTCTAATCTGCATATTGGCTAGACTACAAGGAGAGAGCTGAATCTTCTCACACTGCAGCTTAAATTTTTAATTCCATGTTGACTGACTCTTCATCATAGAATCATAGAATCATAGAATCTCAGGGTTGGAAGGGACCTCAGGAGGTCATCTAGTCCAACCCCCTGCTCAAAGCAGGACCAAACCCAACTAAATCATCCCAGCCAGGGCTTTGTCAAGCCTGACCTTAAAAACCTCTAAGGAAGGAGATTCCACTACCTCCCTAGGTAACCCATTCCAGTTCTTCACCACCCTACTAGTGAAAAAGTTTTTCCTAATATCCAGCCTAAACCTCCCCCTCTGCAACTTGAGACCATCACTTTAAGGAATATAAAACCTGTGATTTCAGATAAAAATAATTATTTTATTTGCCATTCCCTGTGATCAGCTGCCGTGTAGAGATCATTAGGAAGGAGACACAGAACATTGGCCAAATTAACCTTTGCTTCCCCTAATGCCCAATGCACAGTATAGCCGCGCCTTTCCCAGCCTTCCTCCTCTGCTATCCCTAGTGCCCCCATGCTAGAGTAGAGCTGCCCCTTTCCCATTCCTCACCCTCTGCTGTCCCCAATGCCCCTTTGCCCCAGGTACATTCTTGCATGTGCAGCTGGCACTGTACAAAAACAGAACAGTACATACAACAGTACACTGGTGGAAACAAAAAAAACAACAACCCCAAACACCATTCTGGGATGTATTAGCAGGAGTGTTGTAAGCAAGGTAAGAGAAGCAATTCTTTCACTCGATACCATGCTGATAAGGCCTCAACTGAAGTATTGTGTCCTGTTCAGGAAAGATGGGGAGAAATTGGAAAAACTCCAGAGAAGAGCAACAAAAATGATTAAAAGTCCAGAAAACATGACCTATGAGGGAAGATTGGAAGATTGGGTTTGTTTAGTCTGGAGAACAGAAGACTGAGGGGACACGACAAGTGTTTTCAAGTACATAAAAACTCGTTACAAGAAGCATGGGAAAAAGTTATTCTCTGTAACCTCTTAGGATAGGACAAAATGCAATGGGCTTAAAGTGCAGCAAGGGTGCTGTAGATTGGACATTAGGAAAAGATTGTGGGATCTGCACCATTGGAGGTTTTAAAGAACAGTTCAAACACCTGTGAGGAACGGTTTGGTAATGGCATAGTCCTGCCTTGAGTTCAGAGGACTGGACTAGATCATAGAATCATAGAAGATTAGGGTTGGAAGACACCTCAGGAGGTCATCTAGTACAACCCCCTGCTCAAAACAGGACCAACACCAACTAAATCATCCCAGCCAGAGCTTTGTCAAACCGGGCCTTAAAAACTTCTAAAGAAGGTCCCTAGGTAACCTGTTCCAGTGCTTCACCACCCTCCTAGTGAAATAGTGTTTCCAAGTATCCAACCTAGACCATCCACACTGCCACTTGAGACCATTGCTCCTTGTTCTGTCATCTGCCATCACTGAGAACAGCCGAGCTCCATCCTCTTTGGAACCCCCCTTCAGGTAGTTGAAGGCTGCTATCAAATCCCCCCTCTCTTCTCTTCTGCAGACTAAACAAGCCCAGTTCCCTCAGCCTCTTCTCGTAAGTCATGTGCCCCAGTCCCCTGATCATTTTTGTTGCCCTCTGCTGGACTTTCTCCTATTTGTCCACATCCTTTCTGTAGTGGGGGGCCCAAAACTGGACACAATACTCCAGATATAGCCTCACCAGTGACAAATACTGGGGAATAATCACTTCCCTCCATCTGCTGGCAATGCTTCTGCTAATGCAGCCCAATATGCTTTTAGCCTTCTTGACAACAAGGGCACACTGTTAACTCATTTCCAGCTTCCCATCCACTGTAAGCCCCAGCTTCTTTTCTACAGAACTGCTGCTTAGCCAGTCGGTCCCCAGCCTGTAGCAGTGCATGGGATTCTTCCTTCCTAAGTGCAGGACTCTGCACTTGTCCTTGTTGAACCTCATCAGATTTCTTTTGGCCCAATCCTCCAATTTGTCTAGGTCATCTGGACCCTATCCCTACCCTCAGCTTATCTATCTCTCCCAGCTTAGTGTCATCCACGAACTTGCTGAGGGTGCAATCCATCCCATCATCCAGATCATTAATAAAGATGTTGAACAAAACCGACCCCTGGGGCAATCCGCTTCATACTGCCTGCAACTAGATACGGAGCCATTGATCACTACCCATTGAGCCTGATGATCTAGCCAGCTTTCTATCCACCTTATAGTCCATTCATCCAGACCATACTTTTTTAACTTGCTGGCAAGAATACTGTGAGACTGTATCAAAAGCTTTGCTAAAGTCAAGGTATATCATGTCCACCGCTTTCCCTATATCCACAGAGCCAGTTATCTCATCATAGAAGGCAATCAGGTTGGTCAGGCATGACTTGCCCTTGGTGAATCCATGTTGACGGAACCTAATCAACTTCTTCTCCTCCAAGTGCTTCAAAATGGATTACTTGAGGACCCGCTCCATGATTTTGCCGGGGACTGAGGTGAGGCTGACCGGTCCCCGGGTTCTCTTTCTTCCCTTTTCTAACTTTAGCGCCCTTGTGACCAAGATGGAGTCTGCTCTGCAGGCAGCTCTGGCCAAGAGACAGTGCGTGCAGGAATGCAGCAGGGAAAATCCCTTCCACCCCATGGGCATCTGTTCCAACTCCCCCAGAGTGAACACACCCACCCACAGGAAAAGTATAATGGATATAAGAAAGGGAAATATTTATTTACAGAGGGATGAGAGGAGAAAAACAAGGGGAAATATAGGGGGAGCAGTAAAACAGGGTTGCATCCAGACCAAGGCCCCACAGGCCCAGTGGGAGCAGAGTCTGGAAAGGCAGACACTGAGTTTGGGAGTCCTGAGCCAAGTTCCAGTCCAGTGGTGAGTCTTGGGTGCTCCTGGTCGTCTTCGGTGCCAGTGAACTTTCCCCAACAAACCTCTCCGGTGCCCTCTTCTGCCGCTCTGTGCAAAGCCCCCCAGAGAGACCACCTCCCCACTTAACTAGCTAGCAGCCTCCCTCCTTATTCCCAGTGCAGAGTCACGAGCCCCAGTACTCACGTCACAGCCCCATGCAGCTCTGGGCAGCCGTGATACTGGGTCCAGCTCCAGCCTGTCCTTCTCGGGCGATTCCTCCCTGGCACAGTGCTGCTCCTGGCTCCTGTGCTGGGGTGTACCCGATTGGCCACCCTGTCCTTCCCAGGCTTCAGGCAGGTTCTCTGCTGCTTCACTTTGCGAGGGCCTGCGGGCTGCTGCCCCTCTCTCCCGGGGAGCTCCAGAGCCACACCCCCGAGTTTCCCTCCTTTCTCTCACTGCTCCCCCTCCCCCAAGGAAAAAGATTTAAAGGGGCCATGCTCTCTAAACCCCAAAGGGGTTACACTTTTTAAAAGATGGGCACTACATTAGCCTTTTTCCAATAGTCTGGGACCTCCACCGATCGCCATGAGTTTTCAAAGATAATGGCCGATGGCTCTCCAAGCACAATCTAAATCCTAAATCTAAATTCCACAGTAAGATCTAAATCCAATTTATCCATGTGTGCATGTGTGTGTTCATGCGTATGTGTGTGTGCAAGCATATGCATGCATGTGCATATGTGTGCATGTGTGCATGCATGCACGTAAGTATGTGTGCGTCATGTGTGTGTATGTGTGCATGTGCATGCATATATGTGTGCGTGTGCGCTTTTTTTGCATATGGGTGCAAGTTGGTATGCGTATCTTGTCCACGCATATGCGTGTGTGTGTGTGTGTGTGTGTGCATCCATGTGGTGCATGTGTGTGTGTGCACATGCGTATGTGTGTCTGGGTAAGTGTGCCTGTGCATATGTGTGAATGTACCTATGCATGTGTGCATGTATGTATGCATGTATGTGTGTATGTATATGTGAGTGTATATGTGTGCATGTGTGTGTGCCTGCATGTGTGTGTATGTGTGTGTTTGCATATGCGTGCATGTGCATACGTGTGTATGTATAAATGTATGTGTGTGTGTGTATCTAGAAGTCTCTCACCCTACAATAAATGGATACCCAGTGTTCCAGCTGAGACCATTTTGCCTGCACCCTCTCACTAAGCACAATCGCGGGTCTTTGTCTCAACTCTGAGCAGCCACAAGTTCAAGTCTCCCACCAGCCCAGTGATACCCACCTGTGGAATCTGATACAGGCCCTAAAAAGACTGTGGTCCCAGGTTTTGAGAGGTCTTTCCCAGGGCTGTTAGAGCAGTGGTTCTCAACCAGGGGCACGTGTAGCCTGGGTGTACGCAAGGGTTTTCCAGGGGGTACATCAGCTCATCTAGGGATTTGCCTCGTTTTATAACAGGTTACAGAAAAAGCACAAGCAAAATTCATACAAACTAAAATTTCATGCAATGACTTGTATATTCTGATCTATAGACTATACACTGAAATGTAAGTACAATCTTTATATACCAATTGATTTATTTCATAACTATATGGTAAAAATGAGAAAATCTGCAGTTTTCCAGTAGCAGTGCGCTGTGACAGTTTTGTATTTTTATGTCTGATTTTGTGAGCAAGTAGTTTTTAAGTGAGGTGAAGCTTGGGGATACGCAAGACAAATCAGACTCCTGAGAGGGGTACAGTAGTCTGGAAAGGTTGAGTGACACTGTGTAAAAGCAGGACACGAAGCCCAGTGAAGCTCAGGGAAACACAACCTGGGACTATGGGAGACTTTGGTTCATTCTCTACCCCAACCCATGTTATATCTATTTTAACCCAAAGAAATTGACTGGTTCACAGGGTCCAAGCATGAATTTCATGCAAGCTTTCCTCAGGGCCTCCTGGACTTCTTTGTTTCTCAGGCTGTAGATGAGGGGATTGACCGAGGAGTCAGGATGGTGTAGGCGACAGAGGGAACTTTCTTGAAGTCGCTCAGGATGTCTGTGGTTGGGAACATGTAGACAATCAGCAGAGTTGTGTAATAAATGCTCACCACAATGAGGTGGGAGGAGCATGTGGAAAAGGTCTTTTGCCTTCCGGTGGTGGACGGGATTCTCAGGATGGTGGCAATGATGCAGATGTAGGACATTATGTTAAGTAGGAATGGGACCAATGAGAAAAGGAAACTGAGTGTGAAAGCCAGCGTTTCCATCAAGTGTAGGTCATTGCAGGAGAGATTTACAAGGGGTATAAAATCGCAAAAGAAATGATCAGTAACGTTGGGGCCACAGAATGTTAATTGTGATATCGACAATGTTAATATGCCACTGCATAGGAAGCCACTTATCCAAGAGCCACCTGCAAGCTGGAGGCAGGCCCTGACACTCATACGGGCTGCATAGTGCAGCGGATTGCATATCGCTAAATACCGATCACAGGACATTCCTGACAGGAGAAGGCATTCTGTAACCACCATAGAAGCAAAGAAATAATATTGTGTGACACACCCATTGAATGAAATAGTCCTGTCCCCAGTCAGGAGACTGGATAGCACCCTTGGCAGGATGGTGGAGGTGTAGCAGGTTTCCAAGCAGGACAAGTTCTCCAGGAAGAAGTACATGGGCGTGTGAAGGTACTGATCAGCCACAACTAGTGCAAACATCAGGACGTTCCCGGACACGGTTGAAATGTAGATGACGAGAAACAGCAGGAAGAGAAGAGTTTGTAGCTCAGGGAGATTCCCAAATCCTGCCAGGATGAATTCTGTGAGAACTGTTTGATTCTCCCGCTCTGGGTTTGCCATGAGGTCCAACTAGGGGAAAGAAACCAACATTTACAATAGAATCTGAAGAGGATACATTTTCATCATGCTTTAGCATCTATTTAGTTGCATAAATATTCCATAAGGCCCCTCATCCTGTGGGACAGTGAAGAACCAAGACTCTGGAGGCAAATTTCCTATTTAGATCTTTGAGATTCCATTATCACCTCCCTCCTGTCAGTTAAGAGATCGATGCAGACAGAAAACCACACACACCGCTGTGCATATTTATGTCAAAACTGGCAACGCTGTTTTGCATTAGTCGTTTGTAACTTCGACAAGTGGTCCCCTGGCTCACCAGGGTGGACTGTGACTTCTTGCACTGCAAACATATGATCAGTTCAGCTAATGGCCAGCAGGCTCTAGTGGACTCAGCCAATAGCGGGGACAGCGACCAACATGGTATCAAAGCAGGTTACGTTAGTCTCCATGAGACAAGGTCCAGCCCTTTCCGGCTTTTATTCTTTTTCCATTTTTTGACATTCTCCTGGACCTCTCCAGAGAGAGAGGGAGAGAGACATGTGTGGTGTTTAGATGTTGCTTGTAATTATTAGAACTGGGAGCACTGGCTGTTGGGAGTCTGAAAGGACAGGAAACAGGAAGGAGGGGGGAGGAGTTGAGGAGGCTGAGTGAGAGTTACAGAGGGCTCAGCTGCAGCTTGGTAAAGAGGTTTCCACTGTAAAAATAAAGTCCTTTGAAGTTTGTTAGTACCTTGCCTGGTTGATATAACATTTTGGCGATGAGGATGGATCTTCTGCCTCTGAACCCACCTACACCCTTTCTGCAAAGCCCATGTGAGTCTCCAATTGCTTTTACTGTCTGGATCCATATATTTGAGACTTATCGGCTTGCAGAGATTTCTGAAGTAAGAAAGCGTGCTTTGCTAATCCACTGCATTGGAGCAGAAGGGCAGTGAATATTTTACACTTTTCCCTTTGCAGATGATAAATATGAGACTGCACTCTAGTCACTGTACCTTTAAATTTCTGTTTAACTAACCTCCTCATTTTTGCATAGTTCCCCTTTCTGAAGTTAAATGCCACGGTGTTGGGCTGTTAAGGTGTTCTTCCCACCACAGGGATGTTAAATGTTATTATATTATGGTCACTATTTCCAAGCGGTCCTGTTATAGTTACCTCTAGGACCAGATCCTGCGCTCCACTCAGGACTAAATCGAGAATTACCTTTCCCCCTGTGGGTTCCCATACCAGGAAGCAGTCATTTAAAGTATCAGGAAATTTTGTCTCTGCATTTCGTCCTGAGGTGACATGTTCCCAGTCAATATGGGGATAATTAAATCCCCCACTATTATTGAGTTCTTAATTTTGATAACTTCTCTAATCTCCCTTAGCATTTCATCATCGCTATCACTGTCCTGGTCAGGTGGTCGGTAATAGATCCCTATTGTTATATTCTTATTAGAGCGTGGAATTACTATCCATAGAGATTCTATGGAGCATGTGGATTCATTTAAGATTTTAACTTCATTTGATTTTACATTTCTTTCACATATAGTGCCACTCCCCCCGCCCTCACACGACCTGCTCTGTCCTTCCGATGTATTTTGTACCCTGGAATGATTGTGTCTCACTGATTGTCCTCACTCCACCAGGTTTCTGTGATGCCTATGATATCAATATCCTCCTTTATCACACGGCACTCTTGTTCACCCATCTTATTATTTAGACTTCTAGCATTTGTGTACAAGCACTATAAAAACTTGTCACTGTTTATTTGTCTGCCCTTTTCTGATGTGTCAGATTCTTTTTTATGTGAATGTTTCTTGTCTGATCTGGCCCATACTTTATCCTCTTCCATCCTCTCCTCCTGACTAAAACCTAGAGAATCTCTATCAATAAACTCTCCTCTAAGAGAAGTCTCTGTCTGATCCATGTGCTCCTCTGCAGCAGTCAGCTTTCCCCCATCTCTTAGTTTAAAAACTGCTCTGCAACCTTTTAATGTTGCAGTTTGGTTCCAGTTTGGTTTAGGTGGAGCCCATCCCTCCTGTATAGGGTCCCCCATCCCAAAAGTTTCCCCAGTATCTAATAAATCTAAACCCTTCCTCTCCACACCATCATCTCATCCACGCATTGAGATTCTGAAGCTCTGCCTGCCTACCTGGCCCTGTGCGTGGAACTGGAAGCATTTCTGAGAAATGCTCAGTACTAAAGATGGAAAGCCCTCAGCAATGTTCTCATTCTTATCACTGAGAGTTTTCCATCACCAAAATGCTTTACAACATGAATTCTTTCCATGGCCTGGGGAAAAGACTTGGCATCATCGAAAAGGAAATGATGCCTTTGTGTAGGTGATGGATACGGTGACTTCTTCCCTGTCCTCAATGATCTATTTTTTACAAAGATGAGGTGACAGGTTTGTTTACCTTCAAGCTGGCATAGAAGAAGCTGGAATCTGTAACATGACCTCTTCACTTGGTGTTTGAGAGAGCAGGATATATCTCCAATCTGCACCCCCTTCACCTATTTTAGTTGTCTCAAGGTACATGTACCCTGCACACCACTGGCGGAGGTGTGTAGGGTCTGTACAGCAACACACCACAGAGCAGAGCAGTAACGAGACCTGCATGTTCCTGGCTGGACACCGTAGTTGTGCTGAGACCCTTGGTTTGCTTTGCCTTGTATCTCTCACCAGAAAATAAATGTCTCTCCTGAGTCATTGTTTACCCTGCAAACACAACAGGTAAATTTTCCCTTGAGACTTTGCTAATGGGCACATTAAATTACCGGGAAGGAAAAGTGAACAGCATGTTTTGTTTAGGTTTTTGAAGTTGACAGTATGTTAATAGACTCAAACTTCTTCCAGCCGCTCAGAGAATGGACCAGAGAAGCTAAAGCTTCAGAACTAAAAAGTCTTTATTATTTGAAGCTGGAGACAAGGACCAGGGCCCCTCTGTGCTTGGTGCTGTACAAACAGAGAACAAAGAGATGGTCCCTGCCCCAGGCCTCTCTCACTCCGTCCTGTTCAAGGTGTGTGTGAAATATTTAGATATTGATTGGGCCAAAGAGACAAACTGAGAATTACGCTGCAGCCCACTGGTTGGGGCACTTGCGTAGGAGCTGGGAGACCCAAGCTCCAGTCCCCTTGCTGCAATGAATAGTTAGATATTTCATACACCTCCTTCATGTCCTGTCTGTGCCCTAGACCTGTCCTGTGCCCTGGCACCCGAGTGCGCTG
The DNA here is from genome assembly GCF_020497125.1 of Mauremys mutica. Taxonomy (NCBI): domain Eukaryota; kingdom Metazoa; phylum Chordata; order Testudines; family Geoemydidae; genus Mauremys; species Mauremys mutica. Next base: position 59,116,434 of record NC_059084.1, on the reverse strand, counting down.
CCAAGACAGAGTGAGCGTGTGTGGATTATGGCAGGTCGGGTCATTGCTCAAGGAGTGCAGAGTTACGGTAGCATTGGCATGTACTTTTAATCTGCACCTCCTCATTAAGAAGAAAGTCCAGGGTGCCAGGAGACAGTGGGGGTGGGAGCCCACACTGGTGAAGTTTGCATCTTCCACTTCTCTTGTCCTTTGGTCAGCCAGCGTGGTGATGGCCAACTCTCAAAGTCTCTTTCTCTGAGAACCCCAAAGGGAGTGATGGGGCAATAGCCCATCCTCTCACTATCTTGTCCGTCAATTAGCTCTAATTTCCCACACACCAGTTTGGTTCATTGACTTGTGCTCTCACACTGTTCTTGTTTACCGGGCATGACCATAAAACTGTCCTTGAGTTCTAGCAAAAACTTTTTGTTTGGACTAATTCAGTCTTTTGTCTCTTCTTTGCATCTTTTTTCCATCCCTATTTGTTGTTCGTCATCACAGTGACGCTCTATGACCTTTCACTCACTTCTCCCAGTTGAGCTCGCACTGAGGGTAAGTAAGTTTGTAGGCCAATTATCACAGACCCTTTATAAATCCAGCCCTGGGTGGGACTTTTAAAAGCAGTGAAGTTGAAAACACCCTTTGAAACCAATGAGTTTGAGGAGCCTGAGTGCTTTGGAAAAACCCACTAGTCACCTAAATACCTTTAAAAATATGTCTTTATGTGTCCTTGAGATAACTTAAAAACCCATCACAAGTAACTGGCATAACTAAAGCGCCAATCTCTCCCCTCCTCCATCAGTGTTAAAAACACAAATCCGTTGTTTTAGGTCCCTGTCACCAACACTATGGACCAAATTGTGCCAGAGGTAGGTCCCAGAACTGAGCTTGATGGGCAGGTGTTCTTGATGGAGACATGAGTACGGCAGAACAGAGGTCTAAAATCACTGTTGTCCAGTTTTCTCCGGACGCTGATGGCATATACACAGACAAGTGGGTATGGCACTACATACACACTTCTGTCCTTCTCTTTAACCGGGTTTCCTTATTCCACAGTAGGGCTCACTACATACAGAGACGAGCCAGGGGAGCATCTTATGCCAAAAGTAACGAAGTTTGAAAATCTAGGTGGTTAGCTCCCAGGGGTAGAAACAGTATTACTGGTCACATAACTGTCCTGTCTTCATTAAAAACATAAACCAAAAAAGCTGCAAATATTATTTTAGCTGGAAATTTACCCACTTAGGGATGAATAAATTCTGTATCAAATTTGTGGTGATGATTTTCTCATTATTAGAGCTATTCAGGACTAGAATTTTCATTTCATGGGAAATTCCATGAGTTCTGACTTTCTTTATTTTAAATTTTATTTTGAGATTTTGTTATTATATTTTGTGATTTATTTTATTTTCTATTCTATTCTACTGTTTCCTTTTTATGTTATATTTAATTGTGAATTATTTTATACAATTATTGTTTTTTAGAAATTTCCCCTGGAACATTGGGATCTTGACAATTTAGCATTTTCTGATGATAAAAACCTTCCATCAGAAAATTATTGATCTTCATTAGCACATATTAGAGACAGGGGCGGCTCCAGGCCCCAGCACAGCAAGCGCGTGCTTGGGGCGGCATGCCACGGGGGGCACTCTGCCGGTCGCCGGGAGGGCGGCAGGCAGGCAGCCTTTGGCAGCATGCCTGCGGAGGGTCCGCTGGTCCGGCGGCTCCGGTGGACCTCCTGCAGGCGTGCCTACGGAGGGTCCGCTGCTCCCATGGCTTCGGTGGAGCTGCGGGACCAGCGGACCCTCCACAGGCACGCCTGCGTGAGGTCCACCTGAGCCGCAGGACCGGCGACCGGCAGTGCGCCCCCTGCGGCATGCCGCCATTCTTGGGGCGGAATCCTGTACCAGAACTATAGGCCCCTTGTTGGTCTACTGGAGTGCATGAAAACCATCAGAATGTGTGTTCCAGCATTTACAGAGGAACACAGATATCCAGTTGTTTCTCAATGCAAAATAAACTAGACCATTTTTATTCCCAGTCCTTTCCTAGCATAATGTGCTCCCTAATCATGCAGTAAGGTCTCATCCAATTTATCACCAGAGTGAACAATTTTCTATCACCAAAGCTTTGTGGCTCATAGTGCCCAAATGTTGACTATATGTGGCTTACACAACTGTACTTTGGAAAAAAGAGTTTTTTTAAAAATTAATCTCTGGCAAAAATATTGCAGACAGGGAGGAAATCCCATTCCTTAAATCTTCGAAGAATGCACATCTAATCTGAAACAGGCTAGAATACAGACACAGACCAGAATCTTGTCAGACCGTGGCTTAAATTTTAAATTCCAAGTTGTTTGACTCCATAATTGACAGAACAAGGAGGAGTGGTCTCAAGTTGCAGTGCGGGAGGTTTAGGTCGGATATTAGGAAAAACTTTTTCACTAGGAGGGTGGTGAAGCACTGGAATGGGTCACCTAGGGAGGTGGTGGAATCTCCTTCCTTAGAGGTTTTTAAGGTCAGGCTTGACAAAGCCCTGGCTGGGATGATTTAGTTGGTGATTGGTCCTGCTTTGAGCAGGGGGTTGGACTAGATGGCCACCTTAGGTCCCTTCCAATCTTGATATTTTATGATTGTATAATAATTTAAGGAATATTTTTAAACTAAAATCAGGGGCTTAATAATTATTACTGGCTATTTACCATTCACTGTGATCAGCTGACATGTAGAGATCAATAGGAAGGATACAGAAAACATTGTCCATATTATCCTTGGCTTCCTCTTAATGCCCATTGTACACCCTGGCCTCGCCTTTACCAAACTTCACCTTCTACTCTTCCTAGTCTCCATGATACACTACGACTGCCCCTTTCTCATCTCTGCAGCCCCCAATGCCCCTTGGCCCTGGGTACATTCTTGCTTGTGCAGCCGGCGCTGAAGCTGGTACCGTGGTTTCTATTTTTAGTGAGCTAGCTAGAGTACAGCTAGAGCGGCTACAGGAGATTCCATTCACACCCCTGGCTGCAGTGTAGACGCACCCCACATATGTAAACTGAATTATTCAGTCAGGCCTCTTTCCATCAGTCGGCTGTTTTTGACTTGGCAAATTAGCGTAAATATCGAGGTCCCTTGGACTGGTATAGCTTATCCCCCTTTGGAATGAACTATCCTGATACAAGCAGCTTTATATCAGTGTAGTTGCATCCAGTCACATTAGATGAGTGTCCCCCTCACGGCTCCCACTGGAGGCCTCAGGGCAGCCCAGAACCCAGCCCTTCACCTCAGTTTCCCTTGTTTGTTCCCCAAATAAAATTCACATGCATTTTTTTCCAGTCCAATAGCAACAGATCCCCATTTAGGTTTCATTTATTAACTTAACATTCAAAACTAAAAGACAGATGACACCTTCCCACCAGTTACCTACACCCCAAACTCCCCCTGTCCGGCCTGAGTTCTGCCCGCCTTTGCAGGCCACTCCCAGCTCTTCCTAGCTGGAGCAATTCCCCCGGTCGCAGCGTTTTCCCTCATTCACTCTCTGAACTTTCTCTTCAGCCTCCTGAGTTTGCCTCTTCCCCCATTCCCCTTCTGCCCTTTATTGGAAATGGCCTGAGTCCCCTCAGGAGTGGACCCTTCTCTAACTAGGCCCTGTCACAGGCAGAGATAGGCAAATATAGTTTAAATGGTGCCATTTCTATGTGTAGACAAGTCTTGACACATTTATTCCTCACACTGGGCACGAAGGGGAGAGATAAGGGGAGGTCTGACAAGAGAGACGACAGAAAGAGAAGACTCAGTTTAGTTCTTCTATTGCACAATGCTTTTTGTGACACAGACACAGTTATTAGGGTCACTAAGAAAATTGAGAAAAATGAACAGGAACTGGTGGAAAACATCCCCTGGGAGTGAAAGTATTCTCAGGACAGAGATTTGGCTGTAAATGTACAGGCTGGGTTTTCCCATAAAAGGCCGATGTTAGGCACCCAGATCCTATGGGCAGTGAATGGGAGTTGGGCACATCACACCCTTTTGTCTCATTTGGAAATGGTGGAGCAGATAGGGCAGTGGACTGAGACTCTGGATAGTTGGTTTCCTGGTATGAGCACAGTGAATGATTCCGGCCCTCTGGGATTCACCAACCCAGCTTGGCTGATGGCAAACCCTGCAGGCACCCAAATGTTTGCAGAAAATGGGCTGCAGGTGCTACTGGCCATGCCCTGTGGAGCCTCATACCAGGCACCCGGATGCCAAGTCCCCAGAGTGACGCACAAACCTGGGGAAGTTGCATGTTCCCCTGCCTGAGTCTCTTCCAGGGCAGGTCAGGTGCCCAGGGGCTTAGAAAAATTCCACTCAGACCCCAACTATCTGGAAAAAACTGGCCCAAAATTGTTGTTGAAAATGGGCAAATAAGAGGCCTGTGCTGGTGTCCTGTGTTCTGGGGCACAGGTCAAAGGGTTTCCTTTGGCTTTTCTCTTCCTTTGAATGATGCCTGGGGATGAAATACACTCCATGAAAGGAAAGTTAATTATTCACTTTTCTAATGCTGGATTTTCATGCTGGTATTGCAACCCAGTATTTTTAGAATGCACGCGTCTGATTTTTCAAGGGTGTGTGTGTATATCTAGATATCTCTCACTCTACACGGAATAGATACCCAGTGTTCCAGCTGAGTTCATTTCGCCTGCATCCTCTCACAGAGCACAATCTCCCCTCATTCTCTGAACTTTGAGCAGCCACAAGTTCACGTCTCCCACAAGCCCAGTGATACCCACCTGTGGCATCTTATATAGGTCCTATAAGTCTCTACCCAAGTCTCCTTCTCTTCCTGCTGTAGTAGTACCAGCCCAGTAGTACCCACCTGTGGCATCTTATATAGGTCCTAAAAAGGGTGGGTCACAGGTTTGAAGAGGTCTTTCCATCTCCACTTTCTCCTCTCTGTAAAAGCTGTGACTCTGTAAGACCATGACTACAAGACCAATGAAGTTCAGGGAAACACGACCTGGGACTACAGCAGGCTTTGGTGCAGGCCCTACCCCAGCTATTTTAACCCAAAGAAATTGACCAATTAGCATGCTCCAAACTTGAATTTCCTGCAAGCTTTCCTCAGGGCCTCCTGGACCACTTTGTTTCTCAGGCTGTAGATGAGGGGATTGACTAGGGGAGTCAGGACTGTGTAGACGACAGAGAGAACTTTCTTGAAGTCACTCAGGATGTCTGTCGTTGGGAACATATAAACAATCAGCAGGGTTGCATAATAAATGCTCACCACAATCAAGTGGGAGGAGCAGGTGGAAAAGGCCTTTTGCCTCCCAGTAGTGGACGGGATTCTCAGGATGGTGGTGATGATGCAGATGTAGGACATCAAGGTAAGCAGGAATGGGGCCAGTAAGAAAATCAAGCTGAATGTGAAAGCCAATGTTTCCATCAGGTGAGGGTCATTGCAGGAAAGTTTTACAAGGGGGATAAAATCACAAAAAAAATGGTCAATACCATTGGGGCCACAGAACGTTAACTGTGATATCGCCAATGTTATTATGTTATTACCTAAGAAGCCACCTAGCCAAGAGCCACCCACAAGCTGCAGGTAAGACCTGTGACTCATACGGGCTGCATAGTGCATTGGATCGCATATGGCTAAATACCGATCGTAAGACATCACCGAGAGGAGAAGACATTCTGTAGCAACCAGAGAACCAACAAAATAAAATTGTGTGACACACCCATTGAATGAAATATTCCTGTCCCCAGTCAGGAGACCAGCCAGCATCCTGGGCAGGATGGTGGAGCTGTAGCAGGTCTCCAAGCAGGACAAGTTCCCCAGGAAGAAGTACATGGTGGTGTGGAGGTGCTGATCAGCCACAACTAGCACAATGATGAGAACGTTCCCAGCCACAGTCGTGATGTAGATCACTAGAAACAGTAGGAAGAGAAGGATCTGCAGATCTGGGAGGTCCCCGAATCCCAGGAGGATAAAGTCTGTGACAGACGTTCCATTTCCCTCTTCTGGGTTCGCCATGGGGTGTGTCTACTGGAAAGAAATGAACTCTGCCACATAAATGAAGAACATTCACTCAATAAAACATCAGCACTGTTTTCATTGTCCCCCTCTGCTGGCTACTGGAATGATGGGTTATTGGAGAATTGAGACCAGGGGAGGGGAAATGACATCTCGTGATCCCTGGGGCAGATTTCGTATCTGAGGAGGCTGCAGCTTCAACAAAACATTAATCTCTCTGGAAACACGTGTAGTAACTTGACAGGTGGCACGAAGCGCTCAAATATTAAGATGATGGGGCTTAGGTACCACAGTACAAAAACATGTTGGTTGAAATAGTCACATGTTTCACTGCCTGGTGTATCAAAGCAGAACAGTGTCCTTTGTAGATTGGAGATCCATGGGAGAAACGGGCCAGGATTTGATATTTGAAATGAAGCCGCAACAGATAAACAAACCAAACAATTAAGGCTGGGATTTGCAGTGTGTGGGCAGCCAACTCCAAGTGAATTGCAGTGGAAATACGGCGCCTAAGTCTATCAGAGCTATTTGAAATTTTTTGTTATCAGACCAACGCCTCTCCTTTAATTGTCCTGCGGTCAGACTCTCTACATATAGAAATCGGACCATCATTAAAATACAAAACCAAAAAAACTCCTGCAGGAAAGCTCCACATTAGCTGGAAATTGATCCTCTCTTGTAAGATAAAATTCTGTATAAAATTTGAAATTTGTAAGAAATGTGCAATTTTCATATTATGAGAGTGGTGTAGAACCCAAATTTCCATTTCATCTGCAAATCCATGATTTCAAATGTTGGATTTCATTCCAATTTTACTTTTTAAAAATGTATTTACCTATTTTAAATTCATTTCTAGGATATTTTTATGTTATATTACATTGTGTTTCATAGTTATTTACATTTCTTTCTATATTATTTAATTTAATTTTTATATTATATAATTAAGCTCTACAGTAATTCTTTTCCTAAATAAAAGTATGTAGAAATTTATCTGTTCCCCTGGAACATTTTGATCTCTATCAAGAAAACATTTTTCCATCAAAAATGCCAATCAGAAATTATCAGCTATACATTTTCTTCCTTATCTTTGGTTAAAAGTAACAGTAACCCTCTTTCTCTCACTCTCTCTCTCTCTCTAGTCTGCCACTACTGTCTTTCTCCCCATTACTGATCCTTAAAGAAAGTGGGTGGGTGAGGTCATTTCTTTTCCTGGACTGACTTACTAATCTTTATTAACTGTTCAGTAAGGCCCTGATCATGCACAGAGTGATGCACAAGGTTAATTTTACACCCCGGGAATAATTCTGTTCCATCCAAGTCTTCCATGCTGACATCTAAGATAAAATTTCCACTGACTTCAAGGATGGAGCCCCTCTGATTTCAATGGGATTTGGACAGCGAACGCCTTGAGCTTTCATTAAATGTACAGCTCAGCTGGATTTATTTCCATTGACAGACATTGGTAAAGGTCGATATCAGCTGATACAACCAAACCAACAACAGAAACTATCAGGAAGAGTGGGCCTCTCTCAGCACCTTGCACCTGCAGGGATGGTGTCACTGGCCCCGTGACTGTGCAGGGAGCCCTCTGCACCCATCTGTCCTGGGAGTCAATGAGTGGGGCTGGGACAGCAGAGCTGCAGAGGGCTCTCGGCACGGCTGCATGGCTGGCAACACCCATCCCTGCAGGCGCAAGGTGCGGGGAAGGCTGCGGCCGTGGTGGGCCTGGGCTGTGAGGAGGAGGGTGAGTCTCTGGCGGTGGGGGAGGCCACCCCGCTGCCAAATGGTTTCTGCCCATCGATGGAGCAGTTCAACAATGAGGTGACCACTCTCTTGTCCGGGGGCTCCCCGCCATCCTCCTCCTGCTCCCAGCCCCGGCCATGGATCTTTGCTCCACTGGGCCAGAGCAGCCGCCTTCCCTGCTCCTTGCCCCCTGGTGTCTTGGATCCCTCGGCCGGTCGGGAGCCCCTCACATCCTGCTGGCAGCGCTGCCCTCGCCATGACCCACAACTTAACCCCCACTGAGCTTCCTGAGACTGTACAAATTAATACTTAAAAGTTAGGAGAAAAATAATCCAATATTAACCCTCTAAGGGGAGAAACAAAACTGATTTGTGCCAAGTCTACTATAGCCAGTGCCTGCCCCCGGAGCACCGAGCACAGCAGCCACAGCAGCTCTGCTTTCCCCCTGGCACTTTATTAAAGCTCTCAACATCCCATTAGGTAGGGGTCAGGAGGGGAGGTTAGAGAGGAAGGAAGGCTGCTCCAGTGTTTGAAGTGCTGGCCTTGGACTTCACAGAGGTTGGTTCATTTCCCTGCTTTTTCACCAGCTCCTTGTGTGACTTTCAGGCCAGATTTCCAAATGCTGGAAGGTACCTAACAATGCACCCAGGTGCCTGAGTAGGGGCCATACCTAATGCCCATCAATTTCCCATCTCACTGAGGGGGCTGTGTGTTGAGGTTCCAAAATACCTTTATATATCTGCTCCTCTGTGCGCCAGGTCCTGTCTGCAATGCAGGGGTAATAGCATGGCATAGGGCTGCTGGGAGGATAGATATATTCAAGGCAGCAAGGTGCCCAGATACTAGGGTGATGGGGGCCAGGTAAGCACCTAAAATAGATGTGACTTGAGAGTCTTTTCTTTTTCCAAATTCTGTCATTTTCCTTTGGGTGAGGAGTTTAAGAGAGATCAGTGCCCAAATCCCCTTGGATTCTCATGGTGTTAATCACCAAACAAACCTACGTTGCTTCAAATTCCTCAAGATTCATGGAGCAGGGAGGGAGGAAAAGGATGATTTACCTCTAAGGCTGGTCTGTCAGCAGCTGGAGTCTCTGTTGTCTTCTCCTCACGCAGCATTTCTGGCACCGGGATCCCGGTTATTCAGTCCATTTTCTCCCCCAACTGCATTCACCTACTTCCACATGCCCAGTAACTAGAATGACAACCTATAAAAGCTACTGAGTCTCCATTCCATGTCTCGTAATGTGACCTCATACCCTCTGTCAAAAGGAGAACGTCTTTTCTGGTTCATTATATATCCTTCTGCAGGGAGAGGCAGTCTCCTGAGTCACGTCTGCTGTGGGGAAGGCAACAGGCAAGGGCAAGTTGGTGTTTACTGATATTCTCTAAAACTAAACCAGAGTCAAGCTTCTAATCTCAGAGGGAGAGTCCTGGAGAGGGAAGAAACTTATAATCCTGAACAAATCTCTCTCTTTATTGCATGGATGCCATAGTGACTGTCAAGAAATAACGCACTAATTCTAGATTTTACTGCTGCCGCAGTGATTTAGACACTGAGTTCCCATCCAATTCCTTTAGAAAGGTTGGAAAATGTCAGCAGTTAGCTGATCTTACATTTTCTCCAACCAGTCCCCTTCTTGCCATCCATAGAAAGTGCCCATGTACCCAGTTCTAGTGCAATGAACTCACTCAATTAGTTCAGGTAACATTTTAAAAAAAGTGTAAGTGATTTAAAAGCCTAAATCCCATTTTCAAACATTTCTCAATTACTCAGGCTTAGCAACCTAAATCTCACTGAAAGGCAATGGGATTTAGCCTCCTATGTTACTTTTGAAGTTTGCTTAAGTGTTTTTGAAAATGTTACCCTTAGCTCAATGCCTGCTGCTCTTTTCTGAAATGAAAAAGTGCAGCCTGCTGCTCAGATAAAATGCAGTTGTAACAGGGTGCTTTATACGTTTAGGTTGGGAATTTCAAAGGGGGTTAATGTACAGAATATGGATCCAATAAGGACCCAACTTCCAACTTGCTATGAGAATTTGGCACCTATCTCCCACAGGGTTCTTGGGAAGGCCCATACCATGGCAGCATGGAAGTCAGAGACTTGCGATTATAAAGTACAAATAATTTCTTCCCATTCCCAGAAAAGTTTCAGGGTCACACGCTAATAATACAAATTATGTATCTTGTTCCAGAACAGGTGTGTTAGAGTTTGAGAACCAAAGAATAGCACTGAGTCCATCCTGTAATGGACTGTGTTCTACATTCACAGTAGCCAGTTCGTGGGCCAGTTTGGGTACAGTCAATATAATCTTTTCAGGTGTGTGTATTGCAATATATTCCACAACTTGACTCCAACACTATCTGTTTTCAGAGTGAAGTTTTTGATCTACTGTCACTTTTTGCCCTGAAGGGAAGGTTTCTTCCAGTATTTGCAGAAGGATACAAATATCCACTTATATCTGAATGAAAAACCAACTATGGGCTTGTCTACACTACAAAATTATGTAATTTTTATCTTATTTGACCTCGAGCCCCTGTATTAATGAAGTCGATTTTGTGTGGCCACACCATGCTTGCTGTCTCGATGGATTGCATTCTCACTAGCAGCCCCTGCATCAATGCACAAAGCAGTGCATTGTTGGTAGCTATCCCAAAGTGCAACTTGGCACATTGTGCTTTGGGACATTTGTGCAGTGCCTCATGGGACCAAAACATTGTTGCAGGGGAGAATGAGAACATTGTGTTGACATCCCATGATGCACTGTGCTCCCTCCCTGACATAAATGGCAAACAGTGCAGTGGGTTTTGCACCTTTAAACCTCCACACGTACGCCACAACCCCAGAAGCATGGAGCCTGCTCAGCTGTGCTCTCTTGCTGTGAGCATCTCAAACACCTCGCACTTTCTCCTGCAGTATTTCCAGAGCTGAAGTAGGGTCCTTTGCATGGAACATAGTGATGTCCTGCCAGCAGCCCTGCTCCAAACCATTGAAAAAAACACTTCAGTTACTAAGGGCAGTCACAGACCAGCTGCACATTGCTTGTGAGGGTGCTGGTAGGGTCACTCTGAATAATTGCACGCAGCTCATTGTAGAACCGGCATGTGTGGGGTTCAGCCCCAGAACGCCTGTTCGCCTCCCTCGAGCGCCATTTCTGGTCCTGTGAAACAAGCGTTGACTGGTGGAAATGCATCTTTTTGCAGGTATGGGATGATGATCAGTTGCTGCAGAACTTTTGAATGCAGAAAGCCAACTTCCGGGACCTTTGTGCAGAGGTTTCCCCTGCCCTGCAGTTCAGCAACACAAAAATGAGAGCTGCTCTGACAGTGGAGAAGCAAGTGGTGATTGATATTTGGAAGCTTGCAACGCCAGACAGTTACCGGTCAGCGGGGAATCAATTCAGAGTAGGTAAGCCAACCGTGGGAGCTGCTGTGCTCCAAGTGTGCAGGGCCATTAATCAACTTCTGCTACGAAGGGTAGCGAGTCTGGGAAATGTGCAGGACATAGTGGATGGTTTTGCCACGATGGGATTCCCTAATTGCGGTGGGGCGACAGATGGCTTACATATCTCCATCATGGCACCAGATCACCTTGCCAAAGAGTACATAAACCGAAAGGGATACTTTTCAATGGTGGTGCAAGCGCTGGTGGATCACAAGGGGGCATTTCACCGACATCAACGTAGGATGGTCGGGAAAGGTTTATGATGCGCATCTTTAGGAACTCGGGTCTATTCAAAAAGCTGCAGTCCAGGAGTTTCTTTCCAGACCACAAAATTAACATTGATGACATTGAGATGCCTACAGTTATCCTGGGGGACCCAGCCTACCCCTGGCTCTCAGGGCTCATGAAGCCATACATGGGCTGTCTGGAAAACCGTAAGGAACGGTTCGACTATAGGCTCAGCAAGTGCAGAATGGTGGTTGGATGTGCCTTTGGTCTCTTGAAAGGGCACTGGAGAAGTTTCCTAACAAGATTGGACCTTAGTGAGGAGAACATCCCTATGGTTATAGCTGTCTGCTCTGTGTTCCATAATATCTGTGGAAAAAAGGTGGGAAATTTTCCTCCAGGGTGGGCAATTGAGACTGATTGCATGGTAGCCATTGAGACTGATTGCATTGTAGCCATTTTTGAGCAGCCAGATACCAGAGCAAGAAGACGAGCACAGCAAGGGGTGCGGCATATCTCCAAGGCTTTGAAAACCCATTTCAGTATTGAGTCACAGTAATAGGAGTTGCTTGTCCGCATTGTGCTTTCCCAAACCTTCCCTTGGCTTGTATCACTGTCCCTGTAAAGCCAACCCCCCACCTAAGCCCACTGCGTCTACTCAATAAAGAACATGTATTTCTTGAATCCATTTACTTTATTTAACAAACGTAAGTAAAGAGGGAAAACAGAAAGAAAAGGTAACCTTGTGGATAAGTGGTTGTTAAGTTGGAACAGGAGAAACATTTTCAGCGGTGTAACATAACAGCGCATTCCAAACCTTCAGAGGTCTGTGGATGGGCACCTTCTGTTCCTTGTATCCTCCCGCCCTGAGTTAAGTGAAAGGTGTCAAGGTTCCTTCCCCACTCTGAACTCTAGGGTACAGATGTGGGGACCTGCATGAGAACCTCTAAGCTTAACTACCAACTTAGATCTGGTTTTGCTGCCACCACCCAAATTATTTATGTCATTTGGGAAACTCTGTCTACCTCCCCCCAGAATATCTCCCTCTCAAGTACTATAATCCTTCCCTGGGTAGCCTTGAGAGACTTGAGAGACTTCTCCACCAAGTTCCTGGTCTAGAAAACATGACCTATGAGGAAAGATTGAAAAAAACGATTTTGTTTAGTCTGGAGAAGAGAAGACTGGGAGGGGACATGATAAGAGTTTTCAGGTACATAATAGACTGTTATAAGAAGGAGAGTGAAAAGTTGTTCTCCTTAACCTCTTAGGATAGGACAAGAAGCAATAGTCTTAAATTACGGCAAGGGCGCTACAGCTTGGACATTAGGAAAAACTTCCTAACTGCCAATGTGGTTAAGCACTGCAAGAAATGGCTTTTGCATTTTCCTTGGATTGTCGGAGTTTATTTCAAAGCCAGGAACGTAGGCAGGTATTTTCACTGGGAGTCACACGAGGTCTCCACCCAGATTTTGCACCAGGATAACTATTTTGGTTAGTGGTGCGAATGTGTTATGGAACTAGTTGCAGTGCTACACCGTCTCATGTGGACACAGTTTACCAATAGATCGCTTATTCCCCTTCCCATGTGGGAATGAACTATCTCACCAGAAGCACTGTCACATCAGTATCATTGCATCTACTTGGTGTACACAAGTGGACACCTCCTGGTGCCCCTTAGAGGACTCAGGGCAGCCCAGAATGCAGCCCCTCACCTCATAGCCCCTCGCCTCTTCATTCCCCATATAATGGAGGACTTTCCCTGGGCTCAGGGTTTTCCCTGCAGGAGCCTCTCTCACTCTCTGAAGTCTCACTCCAGCCTCCTGAGTTTGTGTCTTTCTCTGGCCTCCTTCTACCCTTTATTGGAAATGGCCTGATTTCCCTCAGGTGGGGATCCTTCTCTAACCAGGGCTGGCTTGGCCTTGGCTCTCCAGCCCAAAGGCACACGGCCTGTCACAGGCAGGGATAGGCAGATATAGGTAACATGATGCAACATTTATGTGTAGACAATCCTTGACGCATTTATTCCTCACACTGGAGACGAAGGGGACAGATAACGGGAGGTCTGACAACAGAGACGACATAAAGAGAAGACTTCGTTTAGTTCTTTTTTTACACGATGCTTTTGGTGCAACACACACAGTTATTAAGGTCTCCTAGAAAAAGGTAAAACAGGAGAAGTAACTGGTGGAAAACATCCCCTGGGAGTCGAAGTAATTCTCACGCTAGTGGTTTGACTCTAAATGTACAGGCTGGGCTTTCCCATAAGGGGCGATATTAGGCTCCCAAATCCTATGGGCCGTGAAAGGGAGATGGGCACCTAATACCCTTCGGTCCCATTATTAATTACAACTGGATGTGGTGGAGCAGACAGGGCACTGGACTGGGACTCTGGAGAGATGGTTTTCTGCCACGAGCCTGCCGAGTGACTCTGGGCAGGTAACGTCGCCTCATTCTGCCTGACTTTCCCCAGCTATAACATGAGGACAAGGGTGTGGAGCTAGGGCTAGAATCACAAAACTCCCACTTTAGGTACCCGAATCCCAGAATCAGAATCCACCCGGGATTCACAAAGCCAGCTCGGCTGCTGGCAAAACCTGCAGGCACCCAAGTGTTTGCAGTAAATAGGCTGTAGGTGCCCCTGGACATATCCTCTGCAGCCCCACACCAGGCATCCAGATGCTGAGGCTCTGGAGTGATGCACAAACCTGGGGAAGGTGCACGTTCCTCTGCCTGACTCTCCTCCAGGGCCGCATCCCACAGGCCAGGTGCCCAGAGGCTTTGGAAAATCCCACTAGGCCCCCAAGTATCTAGAAACAACTGGCCCTAAATCATTGCTGAAAAGTGGGCAAATACGAGTTCTGTGCTGGTGTCCTGTGGCCAAGGCCAGAGGGTTTCCTTTGGCTTTTCTCTTCCTTTCGAAAACAGCCTGGGGATGAAATAGATACTAGGAAACAAAGGTTAACGGTATAATCGCCTAACACTGGAGTTCCAGGCGAGCGTTGCAAGCCTATGTTTTTATAATGCAGGTATCATATATTTTTGTGTAAGGGTGAGTATGCATATGTGTGCATGTGTGTATGTGTGCTTGTGCCTGTATGTGTGTATGTGTGTGCATATGAGTGTGTTTTTGTGTGTGTGTGTGTGTGTGTCCATGTGAGCTTGTGTGTGTGCATGTGTATTTGCGTCTCTGTGTGTTTGCATATACGTGTGCGTATATATATGTGTACGTGCATGTACATATTTGTGTATCTGCATGGTTGTGTATGTGTGTGTGTGCAGATGTGTATATGTGCTTGCATTTGTGTATGTGTGCATTTGGGTGTGCGTATATCTGCCTGTGCATATGCCTGCGTATGTTCATACATGCGTGCGTGTGTATGGGTGTGTCTGTGTAAGCGTGCATGTGCATAAGCGTTTGTGTGTATGCATGTGTGCACATATGTGTGTGTGTATATATGGGTGCATGTATGTGTGCATGCCTGCGTATGTGTGTGTATGTATCTAGAAGTCTCTCACCCTACAATGAATGTATACTCAGCGTTCCAGTTGAGTCCATTTTGCCTGCACCCTCTCACTGAGCACAATTGCCCGTTATTGTCTGAACTCTGAGCCGCCACTAGTTCAAATCTCCCACCAGCCCAGTAAAACCCACCTGTGGAATCTGATACCGGCCCTAACAAGACTGGGATCCCAGGTTTCAAGAGGTCTCTCTGGCCTGGGCTACACTAGCGGGCGGGGGTTGAACTAAGATATACAACTGAAGTTGAAGTATCTTAGTTCAACTTACCTGGCCGTCCTCAAGGCGATGAGTCGACCGCCGCGGCTCCCCCGCCCACTCCGCTTACTCCTCCTGCTGAGGTGGAGTATGGGCGTCAATCAGCGAGCTGTCAGAGCAGTGACTCTCAGCCAGGGGCACGTGTAGCCTGGGGGTACACATAGGTTTTCCCGGGGGCACATCAACTCATCTAGCGATTTGCCTAGTTTTACAACAGGTTACATAAAAAACACAAGCAAAGTCTGTACAAACTAAAATTTCATACAGACAATGACTTGTGTACACTACTCTATAGACTATACACTGAAACATACGAACAATATTTGTATTCTAATTTATTTCTTTCATAATTATATGCTAAAAATGAGAAAGTCAGCAAATTTTCAGTAGTAGGGCGCTGTGCTAGTTTTGTCTTTTTATGGCTGATTTTGTGAGCAAATAGTTTTTAAGTGAGGTGAAACTTTGGGATACGCAAGACAAATCAAACTCCTGAGAGGGGTACAATAGTCTGGAAAGGTTGAGTGACACTGTGTAAGAGCAGGACACGAAGCCCAGTGGAGCTCAGGGAAACATGACCTGGGACTACAACAGGCTTTGGTTCAGGCCCTAACTCAGGCAATGTTATATCTATTTTAACCAAAGGAAACTGACCGGTTAGCATGGTCCAAACATCAATTTCCTGCAAGCTTTCCTCAGGGCCTTCTGGACCACTTTGTTTCTCAGGCTGTAGATGAGGGGATTGACCAGGGGAGTCAGGACTGTGTAGACGACAGAGAGAACTTTCTTGAAGTCGCTCAGGATGTCGGTGGTAGGGAACATATAGACAATCAGCAGAGTTGCATAATAAATGCTCACCACAATGAGGTGGGAGGAGCAGGTGGAAAAGGCCTTTTGCCTCCCGATGGTGGACGGGATTCTCAGGATTGTGGTGATGATGCAGATGTAGGACATCAAGGTAAGCATGAATGGGACCAGTGAGAAAAGCAAGGTGAGTGTAAAAGTCACCATTTCCATGAGGTGAGGGTCATTGCAGGAGAGTTTTACAAGGGGGATGAGATCACAAAAAAAATGGTCAATACCATTGGGGCCACAGAACGTCAACTGTGATATTGAGAACATATTTATGGTATTACCTAGGAAGCCACCTATCCAACAGCCACCCGCGAACTTCAGGTAAGACCTGTGACTCATACGGGTTGCATAGTGCAGTGGATTGCATATCGCTAAATACCGATCATAAGACATCACCGATAAGAGAAGACATTCTGTAGCAACCAGAGAACCAACAAAATAAAATTGTGTGACACATTCATTGAATGAAATAGTCCTGTCCCCTGTCAGGAGACCGACCAGCATCCTGGGCAGGATGGTGGAGGTGTAGCAGGTCTCCAAGCAGGACAAGTTCCCCAGGAAGAAGTACATGGGGGTGTGAAGGTGCTGATCAGTCACAACTAGCACAATGATAAGGATGTTCCCTGCCACGGTCATGATGTAGATCACTAGGAACAGCAGGAAGAGAAGGAGCTGCAGTTCCTGGAGATCTCCAAATCCCAGGAGGATGAATTCTGTGATGGACGTTTGATTTCCCTTCTCTGGGTTCACCATGGGGTTTGTCTGTGGGAAAGAAATGAAAACTGCCACATAAATGAAGAACATTCACTCAATAAAACATAATCTTTTATTTCATTGTCTCCCTCTGCTGGCTACTGGAACGATGGGTGAGTGGAGAATGGAGGTCAGGGGAAGGGAAATGCCATCTCGTGATCCCTGGGGCAGGTTTCATATCTGAGCATCCTGCAGGTTCAACAAAAATTTAATCTTTAATCTCTTGAAACTCATGTAGACTGGTGGTACCAACCACTCTAACACTATGGTGATGGTACAACAGTTCAAAAACATACCGCTTGAAATAGTCACACATTTCACTGCCTGGTGTATGAAAGCAGAACAATGTTCTTTCTAGATTTGAGATCCATGGGCCGAACAGGCCACGATTTGATATTTTAGCGGAAGCCGTAACAAAGAAACAAACCAAGCAACTAAGGGTTGGATTTGCAGTGTGTGGGCAGCCAACTCCAAGTGAATTGCAGTGGAAATGGGCTGTCTAACTCTACCAGAGCCATTTGAAAGTTTTTATCATCAGACAAATGCCTCTCCTTCCCTAGGACAATATGTCATTGTCCTGCCGTCGGACACTACATATAGAGATGGGACCTTCATTAAAAACCAAAACAAAGAAACAAAAAATCCTGCTAGAAATGACTGCGGTAGCTAGAAATTGATCCTCTCTTGCAAGAAAAAGTTCTGGATAAAATTTATAAGTAATTTGCAGTTTTCGTATGATGAGAGTTGTATAGAATCCAAATTTCCATTTCATCTGCAAATCCATGATTTCAAATGTTGAATTTCATTCCACTTTATTTTTAAAAATGTATTTACCCATTTTAAATTTAATTTCTATGATATTTTTATTTTATATTACACTGAGTTTTATACTTATTAACATTTATTTCTATTTATTTTTATATAATTTTATTTCATAATGCTCTCTACAGTAACTCTTTTCCTAAACAAAATTGCATAGAAATTGATATGTTCCCCGGAAACATTTTGTCTATCAAGAAAAAAAATTTTCATTAGAAATGCCAATCAGAAATTTTTGTCAGCTGTACGTTTTCTTCTTTATGTTTGGTTAAAAGTAATAGTAACCCTCTCTCTCTCTCTCTCTCTCGCTCTCTATCGTCTGCTACTTCTCTCTCTCTCCCCATTACTGATCCTTAAAGAGAGAGGGTGGGTGAGGTCATATCTTTTCCCAGACTGATTTACTAATATTTATTAACTGCTCAGTAAGGCCCTAATCCTGCACAGAGTGATGCAGAAGGTTAATTTTACACCCAGGGTATAATTCTGTTCCATCCAAGACTTTGCCTCTGACAGCTAAGATAAAAGTTCTACTGAATTCAAGAATGGGCTCCTTTGATTTGAGTGGGATTTGGCCAGTGAATGCCTTGAGCTTTGTTTAAATGTACAGCTCAACTGGATTAAATTTCCATCAACAGACATTGGTAAAGGTCAATATCAGCTGGTACATCCAAACCAACAACAGAAACTATCAGGAAGAGTGGGCGTTAGTGCGGCCTCACCTTGCGCCTGCACTTCCAGGGATGGTGTCACCGGCTCTGCGGCTGTGCAGGGAGCCCTCTGCACCCAGCTGTCACAGGAGTTAATGAGCGGGGCTGGGACAGCAGAGCTGCAGAGGGCTCTTTGCATGGTCGCATGGCTGGCGACACCCATCCCTGCAGGCGCAAGGTGCGGGGAAGGCGTGGTCCTGGTGGGCCTGTGCTGTGAGGAAGAGGGTGAGTCCCTGGCGGTGGGGGAGGTCACCCCACTGCCGAATGGTTTCTGCCCACCTACGGTGCAGTTCAACTATGAGGTGGCCACTCCAGGGGCCGGGGACTCCCCGCCATCCTCTTCCTGCTCTCAGCCCTGGCCATGGATCTTTGTTCCACTGGGCCAGAGCAGCCGCCTTCCCTGCTACTTACACCCTGGATCCCTCGGCCGGTCGGGAGCCCCCCCCACTCCACTGGCAGCGCTGACCTCGCCCTGACCTGCACCTTAACCACCACTGAGATTCCTGTGACTGTAAAAATTAATAGTTAAAATTGGGGGGGGGAATCATAAAGAAAAAATAATCTCAATATTAACCCTCTTAGGGGAGAAACAAAACCCATTTCTGACAAGTCTACTTGTAGCCAGTGTCTGAACAGCAGTTCTGCTCCCCACCCACTGCAGTTCACTCAGTGCCACATGATGGGGAAGCTGCCATGGAAGGGGTCAGGATGTGAGGTTAGAGAGGAACGAAGGCTGCTCCTATGTATGACGTGCCTGCCTTGGACTCGGCAGATGTTGGTTTGTTTCCCTGCTTCTTCACCAGCTCTTTGTGTGACTTTCAGGGCAGATTTCCAAAGGTTGCTAGGTATCAAACAATGCCCACTGGTGCCTGAGTAGGGGCCGTACCTAACGCCCATCGATTTCCAATCCCACTGGGGGGTCTGGGTCTTGAGGCGCCAATAAACCTCCATAAATCCACCCCTCTGTGCACCAGGTCCCATCTGTAAAGCAGGGGTAATAGCACAATATAGGGGTGCTGGGAGGATAGACTTATTCAAGACAGTGAGGTGCCCAGATACCAGGGTGATGGAGGCCAGTTAAGGACCTAAGATAGACGTGACCTGACAGGTCTTTCCTTTTTCCAAATTCAGTCATTTTGCTTTGGGTTGGGAGTTTGAGAGAGATCAGTGCCCAGTTCCCCAAAGATTCCTGTGGGATTAGTAACCTAGGAAACCTACATTGCTTCAAACTCCTCAAGATTCAAGGAGCAGGGAGGAAAAGGGTGATTTACCTCTAAGCTGGATCTGTGAGCAGCTGGAGTCTCTGTTGTCACCTTCTCACACAACATTTCAAGGACCAGGATCCAGGTTGTTCAGTCCATTTTCTCTGCTCACTGCATTCACCTACTTCCACGTGCCCAGTAACTAGAACGACAACCTAGAAAAGCTACCGAGGCTGGTAACGTGACCCCGTGCCTCATACCCTCTGTCAAATGGGGAACATCTTGTCTAACTCATTATATATCCTTCTGCGGGGAGAGGTGGTCTCCCGAGGCCCGTCTGCTGTGGGGAAAGCAACAGGCAAGGGGAAGTTGGTATTTACTGACATTCTCTAAAACTAAACCAGCGTCAATTTTCTAATCTCAAAGGGAGAGTCCTGGAGAGGGAAGAAACTTCTAATCCTGAAACAAATCTCTCTATTGCATGAACGCTATGGTAACTGTCAAGAAATAATGCACTAATTCTTGATTTTACTGCTGCCTCAGTGATTTAGACACTGAGTTCCCATCCAATTCCCTTAGAATGATTTGAAAATATCAGCAGTTAGCTGATCTTACATTTTCTCCAATTAACCCCTCTGTTGTCCTTTGTAGCAAGTGCACATGTACCCAGTCACCATCCAATGAGCTCACTCAATTAGTTCAGGTAAAATACTTAAAAGTGTCTAAGTGATTTAGAAGCCTAAGTCCCATTTTCAAAAGCTTCTCACTTACTGAGGCTTAGCAACTTAAGTCTAACTGAAAGGCAATGGGGCCTCCTATGTCACTTTTGAAGTTTGCTGAAGTGTTTTTGAAAATGTTACCCGTAGCTCAATGCCGCCTGGCCAGTCTTTTCCGAAATGAGGAAGTGCAGTCTGCTGCTCAGATAAAAGGCAGGTGCAACAGGGTGCTTTACATATTTAGGTTGGGATCTTCAAAGGGGGGTAATGTACCAAATAAAGACCCAACTCCCATGACATTGCTATGAGAATTTGGCAACTAACTCTCTTAGGCTTCTTGGAATGGCCCATACCACGAAAGCATGGAAGACAGAGACCTGAGATTATAAAGTACAAATAATTTCTTCCCATCCCCAGAAAAGTTTTAGGCTCACATGCATCTTCAGTGCCACAGCACATAATACAAAGTATGTAATCTTGTTGCAGAACCAGGCGGGATTAAGTCTTCTGTGGGCCTGGGGCTATTAGATTTTGTGGGGCCCCTGTATACTTGTCCTCAACAAGGACAAGTGCAGAGTCCTGCACTTAGGACGGAAGAATCCCATGCACTGCTACAGGCTGGGGACCGAATGGCTGGGTAGCAGTTCTGCAGAAAAGGACCTAGCGGTTATGGTGGACGAAAAGCTGAATATGAGTCAACAGTGTGCCCTTGTTGCCAAGAAGGCTAATGGCATTTTGGGTTGTATAAGTAGGGGCATTTCCAGCAGATCAAGGGATGTGATCATCCCCCTCTACTCAGCACTGGTGAGGCCTCATTTGGAGTACTGTGTCCAGTTTTGGGCCCCACACTACAAGAAGGATGTGGATAAATTGGAGAGAGTCCAGCGGAGGGCAACAAAAATGATTAGGGGGCTGGAGCACATGACTTATGAGGAGAGGCTGAGGGAAGTGGGATTGTTTAGTCTGCAGAAGAGAAGAATGAGGGGGGATTTGATAGCTGCTTTCAACTACCTGAAAGGGGGTTCCAAAGAGGATGGATCTAGACTGTTCTCAGTGGTAGAAGATGACAGAACAAGGAGTAATGGTCTCAAGTTGCAGAGGGGGAGGTTTAGGTTGGATATTAGGAAAAACTTTTTCACTAGTAGGGTGGTGAAGAACTGGAATGGGTTACCTAGGGAGGTAGTGGAATCTCCTTCCTTAGAGGTTTTTAAGGTCAGGCTTGACAAAGCCCTGGCTGGGATGATTTAGTTGGGTTTGGTCCTGCTTTGAGCAGGGGGTTGGACTAGATGACCTCCTGAGGTCCCTTCCAACCCTGAGATTCTATGATTCTATGATTCTATGTATACAAGTATTTTTCCTAATTTGCTTCTTGGAGCAGCTGATCCTGGAACCCACCAGAGGAGAGGCAATTCTTGATTTAGTCCTAAGTGGAGCATAGGATCTGGTCCAAGAGGTGAATATAGCTGGACCGCTTGGTAATAGTGACCATAATATAATTAAATTTAATATCCCTGTGGCAGGAAAAACACCACAGTGGCCCAACACTGTAGCATTTAATTTCAGAAAGGGGAACTACACAAAAAGGAGGAGGTTAGTTAAACAGAAATTAAAGGGCAGAGTGCCAAAAGTGAAATCTCTGCAAGCTGCATGAAAACTTTTCAAAGACACCATAATAAAGGCTCAACTCAAATGTATACCCCAAATTAAAGAACATAGTAAGAGAACCAAAAAAGAGCCACCGTTGGTTACAACAAAGTGAAAGAAGCAGTGAGAGGCAAAAAGGCATCCTTTAAAAAGTGGAAGTTAAATGCTTGTGAGGAAAATAGAAAGGAGCCTAAACACTGACAAATGAAGTATAAAAATACACTTAGGAAGGCCAAAAAAGAATTTGAGGAACAGTTAGCCAAAGACCCAAAAAGTAATAGCAAAAATTGTTTAAAGTACATCAGAAGGAGGAAGCCTGCTAAACAACCAGTTGGGCCACTGGACGATCGAGGTGCTAAAGGAGCACTCAAGGACGATAAGGCCATTGTGGAGAAACTAAATGAATTCTTTGCATTGGTCTTCATGGCTGAGGATGTGAGGGATATTCCTAAACTTGAGCCATTCTTTTTAGGTGACAGATCTGAGGAACTGTCCCAGATTGAGGTATCATTAGAGGAGGTTTGGAACAAATTGATAAATTAAATAGCAATAAGTCACCAGGACCAGATGGTATTTACCCAAGAGTTCTGAAGGTACTCCAATGTGAAATTGCAGAACTACTAACTAACTGTAGTCTGTAACCTATCATTTAAATCAGCTTCTGTATCAGATGACTGGAGGATAACTAATGTGAAGCCAATTTTTTAAAAGGGCTCCAGAGTTGATCCCTGCAACTACAGGCCTGTAAGCCTGACTTCAGTACCAGGCAAACTAGTTGAAACTATAATAAAGAATTATGTTGTCAGACACATAGATGAACATAATTTGTTGAGGAAGAGTCAACATAGTTTTTGTAAAGGGAAATCATGCCTCACCAATCTACTTGAATTCTTTGAAGGGTTCAACAAGCATGTGGACAAGGGAGATCCAGTGGATATAATATACTTAGATTTTCAGAAAGCCTTTGACAAGGTCCCTCACCAAAGGCTCTTACAGAAAGTAAGCTGCCACGGGATAAGAGGGAAAGTGCTCTCATGGATTGGTAACTGGTTAAAAGATAGGAAACAAAGGGTATGTATAAATGGTAAGTTTTCAGAATGGAGAGAGGTAAACAGTGATGTCCCCCAGGGGTCTGATTTGGGAGGAGTCCTATAACATATTCATAAATGATCTGGAAAAATGGGTGAACAGTGAGGTGGCAAATTTGCAAATGATACAAAATTACTAAAGACAGTTAAGTCCCAGGTAAACTGCGAAGAGCTAAAACAAGGATCTCTCAAAACTAGGTGATTGGGCAACAAAATGGCAGATGACATTTATTATTGATAAATGCAAAGTAATACACACTGGAAAGCATACTCCCAACTATAAATATAAAATGATAGGGTCTAAATTAGCTATTACCACTCAAGAAAGAGATCTTGGAGTCATTGTGGATAGTTCTCTGAAAACATTCACTCAATGTGCAGGGGCAGTCAAAAAGCAAACAGAATGCTGGGAATAATTACGAAAGGGATAGATAATAGGACAGAAAATATCATGTTGCCTCTATATAAATTCATGGTACACCCACGTCTTGAATACTGTGTGTACATGTGGTCGCCCCATCTCAAAAAAGATATATTGGAATTGGATAGGGTTCAGAAAAGGGCAACAAAAATGATTAGGGGTATGGAATGGCTGCCATATGAGGAGAACTTTTCAGCTTGGAAAAGAGATGGTTAAGGGTAGATATGACTGGGGTCTATAAAATCATGACTGGTGTAGAGAAAGTAGATGAGGAAGTGTTGTTTACTACTTCTCATAACACAAGAACTGGGGGTCACCAAATGAAATTAATAGGCAGCAGGTTTAAAACAAATAAAAGGAAGTATTTCTTCACACAACGCACCGTCAACCTGTGAACTCCGTGCCAGAGGATGTTGTGAATGCCAAGACCATAACAGGGTTCAAAAAAGAACTAGATAAATTCTGGAGGATAGGTCCATCAATGCCTATTAGCCATGATGGGCAGGAATGGTGACTCTAGCCTTTGTTTGCCAGAAGCTGGGAATGAGCGACAGGGGATGGATCACTTGATGATCACCTGTTCTGTTCACCTGGCACTGGCCACTGTCGGAAGACTGAATACTGGGCTAGATGGACCCTTGTTCTGACCCAGTAGGGCCATTCTTATGTTCTTAATTTAAAAGAAAAGGATCACAATTATGGCATCAAGGCTATTAACACTACACTAAACTTTCCTTTTAATTAACATAAAGCCGTTCTGTGGTTACATTTCTGTCTTAAAACATGTAGAATATAGTTAAGTTAATTCAAAATAGCCTAGTTCTTGCCTTGGAACTGCTGTTACATTAGTTTCTTTCTGGGAGGGAGTTTGGGTGCAGGAGGGGGCTCCAGGCTGGGGGAGAGTGTTGGGGTGTAGGAGAAGATGAAGGGTGAAGGGTGCAGGCTCTGGGAGGGAGTTTGATGCAGAAGGGGATTCTGATCTGGGGCAGGGCATTGGGGTGCAGGAGGAGGTATGGGGTACGTTAGGGAGTTTGGGTACAGGAGGGGATTCTCACCTGGGGCAGTTCCCAGCCAATGGGACCTGAGGGAACGGTGCTGGGGGCGGGATCAGCACACGGGGCTTCGTCTTGCGCTCCCCGCCAGGGGCTGCAGAGATGTGCCAGCAGCCGGACGCTGCCGAAAGCAACGTGGCACCACGGCATGCAGGCAGCCTGCCTGAGCCCTGCTGTGCCGCTGCACTTTTAGTGGCCCAGAGATCATGATCGACTGGCAGATGCTGCAGGATCAACCATCGATCGCAATCAATGGGTTGGTGACCACTGAATTGTATATAATTATGGATTTATTTTTGTGGGGTTCCCCTTAGCCCGAGCCATGGGGCTGCCTCCCCTAAAGCCCCTGCATTAACCCAGCCTTGTCCAGAACTGTAGGTCTGAAATTGGTCTGTTAGAGTTTGAGAACCAAAGAATAGCATTGAGTCCATCCCATAAAGGAGAGTGTTCTATGTGCACACTATCCAGTTCGTGGACCAGTCTGGGTACAGTGAATACAATCATGTCAGGTGTGTGTATTGCAATATATTCTACAACTTGACTCCAACACTGTCATTTTTCAGCCTGAAGTTTTTGACCTACTGTCACTTCTTCCCCTGAAGGGAAGGTTTCTTCCAGCATTTACAGAAGGATACAAATATCCACTTATTTCTGAATGCAAAACCAGCTAGGAGATCATTATAATTCCTGGTCCTCTCCTACCATAATTTGCCCCCATCCATGCAGTAAGGTCTTAATCCAATTTATGCCCAGTGTGAATAATTTTGTGTCTAAACTTTGTTGTTCGTAATGTCCAAACATTGAATATTTGTGTTTAGCACAATTGTATTTTTACAAAAGGGGTTTCTTCCTTTCTTTGTTTTTTTAAATTGATCTCTGGCAAAAACCTTGCTGTCAGGCCTGGGATGCGGGTGTCATAGGCTGGGGGAGGCTAAATCTCCCCAAACAGCCCAGCATGGCCCTGCCCACACTCCTCCCCAAGACCCCCTCCTGCTTGCCACTTTCCCTTGCCTCCCTGAGCCCTGGCAGGCTGTGCCTCTTCCGGGAAGTGTACCAGGGTTGGGCTAGGTCTAGAGCCTGCTTCCGGGACTCGAGACAGCTGGGGCTGCCTAGTGCTGGGGCCCCCGGGCAGTGGGGCCATGCCACCCAGTGTTTGGGAGGGCTTAGGGCACTGGAGCGGGGCAGGCCTGGCTGGGGCGGTGGGGTCAGCAGATGCAGGGAGAAGTGAGGGGCTCAGGGCTCCAGCAGGGTAGTGGGGAAGAAGTGGTGGAGGAAGGGGCAGAGGTGGCCAGGGCCTCAGGCAGATGGGACAGGGCTGAGGGCTTGGCTCCCCCAAGGAGTGTCTCACGCATCACCCATGCCGACAGGGATGAAATCCCATTGCTTAACTCTTCAAGGGAAACACGTCTAATCTGCACGTTGGCTGGAATACAAGGCGAGAGGTGAATCTTCCAACACTGCAGCTTAATTTTTTAATTCCAAGTTGATTGACTCTTTATCACTTTAAGAAATATTAAACCTGTGATTTCAGTTAAAAATAATTATTTTATTTGATCACCTGTGATCAGCTGCCATGTAGAGATCATTAGGAAGGTTACATAAAACACTGGCCACATTATCCTTTGCTTCCCCCGAAGCTCAATGCACAGTATAGCTGTCTCTTTCCCAGCCTTCCTCCTCTGCTATCCCTAGTGCCTCCATGATATAGTCAAGCTGCCCTTTTCCCATTCCTCCCCATTTGCCCCCCAACACCTCTTTGCCCCAGGTACATATTGCATATGCACCTGGCACTGTACAAAAACAGGATGTACAGCAGTTCACTGTTGGAAACAAACCAACCAACCCTGAACGCCGTTCTGCGATGTATTAGCAGGAGTGTTGTAAGCAATATAGAGATGCAATTCTTTCACTCGATACCATGCTGATAAGGCCTCAATTGAAGTATTGTGTCCTGTTCAGAAACATGGGGACAAATTGGAGAAAGTCCAGAGAAGCGCAACAAAAATGATTAAAGGTCCAGAAAACATGATCTATGAGGGAAGATTGAAAAAAATGGGTTTGTTTAATCTGGAGAAGAGAAGACTGAGAGGGGAAATGATAAGAGTTTTCAAGTACATAAAAGGTTGCTACAAAAGCAGGGAGAAAAGTTATTCCCCTTAACCTCTTAGGACAGGACAAAATGCAATGGGCTTAAAGTTCAGCAAGGGTGCTGTTGATTGGACATTAGGAAAAAAATTCTGGGACCTCCACCATTGAAAGTTTTTAAGAACAGCTCAAACACCTGTGAGGAATGGTCTGGTAATGACATAGTCCTGCCTTGAGTTCAGAGGACTGTCCTAGATCGTAGAATCATAGAAGACTAGGGTTGGAAGATACCTCAGGTGGTCATCTAATCCAACCCCTGCTCAAAGCAGGGCCAACACTGACTAAATTGTTCCAGCCAGGGCTTTGTGAAGCTGGACTTTAAAAACCTCTAAGGATGGAGATTCCACCACCTCCCTAGGTAACCCATTCCAGTGCTTCACCACCCTCCTAGTGAAATAGTGTTTCTTAATATCCAGCCTAGACCTCCCTCACTGCAACTTGAGACCTTTGCTTCTTGTTCTGTCATCCGCCACCAGTCGAGAATAGCTGAGCTCCATCCTCTTTGTAACCCACTTCAGTTAGTCGAAGGCTGCTATCAAATCCCCCCTCACTCTTCTCTTCTCCACACTAAACAAGCCTAGTTCCCTCAGCATCTCCTTGGAAGTCATGTGCTCCAGCTCCCTAATCATTTTCGTTGCCCTCCACTGGACTGTCTCCAATGTGTCCACATTCTTTCTGTAGTGGACACAAAACTGGACACAATACTCCAGATGTGGCCTCCCCGGTGCCGAATAGAGGGAAATAACCACTTCCCTCGATCAGCTGGCAATGCTCCTACAAATGCAGCCCAATATGCCATTTCACTTTTTGGCAACAAGGACACACTGCTGACTTATACCGGGGTTCTCATTCACTGTAATCCCCAGGTCCTTTTCTGCAGAACTGTTGCTTAGCCAGTTGGTCCATAGTCTGTGCATGGGATTCTTCCTTCCTAGGTGCAGAACTCTGCACTTGTCCTTGTTGAACCTCATCAGATTTCTTTTGGCCCAATCCTCCAATTTTTCTAGGTCACTCTGGACCCTATCCCTATCCTCCAGTGTACAAGGACGTTGAACAAAACCGGCCCCAGGACCGACCCTTGGGGCACTCCACTTGATACCGGCTGCCAACTAGACATCAAGCTGTTGATCCCTACCCGTTGAGCCCAACAATCTAGCCAGCTTTCTATCCACCTTACAGTCCATTTATCCAATCCATACTTTCTTAACTTGCTGGCAAGAATACTGTGGGAAATTGTATCAAAAATTTTGCTAAAGTCAAGATATATCATGTCCACTGCTTTCCCCATATCCATAGAGACAGTTATCTCATCATAGAAGGCAATCAGTTCAGCAGTCAGGACCAGCTGAGGTCCCTTCCAGTCCTACTCGTCTATGATTCTGTTAATGTAAAGACATTTCCTGTGGATTATCTGAGTTTGTTTCAAAGCCAGGAACGTATGGACCTATTTTCACTGGGACTCACATGAGGTCTCCACACAGATTTTGCACCAGGATAACTATTTTGGTTAGTGGTGCGAATGTGTTATGGAAATAGTTATACCGCTATACAGTTTACCAATTGATCACTCATTTTCCTTCCCACGTGGGAAGGAACTATCCCGCCAGAAGCACCATCAAATCAAAATAGTCTACACTATTTGGTGTAGACGAGTGGACACCTCATGTTGCCCCTCATCTCAGTTTCCCTTCTTCATTCACCGTATAATGGTGGAGTTCTGCTGGTGGAGCCGACAGAGCACTGGACTGGGACTTTGGAAAGTTGGTTTCCTGCCGTGAGCCTGCTGAGTGACTCTGGGCAGGTAACGTCGCCTCGTTCTGCCTGAGTTTCCCCGGCTATAACATGAGGACAAGGGCGTGGAGCTAGAGCTAGAATCACAAAGCTCCCAATTTAGGCACTCGAATCCCAGAATCTGGCCCCCGGCATTCACAAACCCAGCTCAGCTGCTGGCAAATCCTGCAGGCACCCAAGTGTTTGCAGCAAACGGGCTGTAGGTGACCATGGATGTGTCCTCTGAAGCCCCACACCAGGCATCCGGAGGCTGAGGCACTGGAGTGATGTACAAGTATGCGCAAGGTGGGCAATCCCCTGCCTGACTCACCTGCAGGGCCCCATCCTGGAGGCCAGGTGCCCAGATGCATTGGAGAATCCCACTGGGCCCCCAATTATCTGGAAACAACTGGCCTAAAATCATTGCAGAAAAATGGGCAAATAGGAGGCCTGTGCTGGTGTCCAGTGTTCTGGGGCACAGGTCAGAGGGTTTCCTTTGGCTTTTCTCTTCCTTTGAAGGGAGCCTGTGGATGAAATACACTCTAAGAAACAAAAGTTAATTATTTAATTTTCTAATGTTGGAGTTCCATGCTGACATTGTAACCCTATATTTTTAGAATACAGGCATCTTATTTTTTTTAGGGTGTATGTATATCTGGAAGTGTCTCACCCTACCTGGAATAGATGCCCAGTGTTCCAGCTGAGTTCATTTTGCCTGCACTCTCTCACTGAGCACAATCTCCCCTCATTCTCTGAACTTTGAGCAGCCACAAGTTCAAGTCTCCCACCTGTGGCATCTTATATAGGTCCTAAAAAGAAGGGGAGTCACAGGTTTTAAGAGGTCTTTCCATCTCCACTTTCTCTCACAGTTGTGAATTTGTAAGAGCTGGACTCAAAGACCAATGAAGCTCCGGGAAACACGACCTGGGACTACAGCAGGCTTCGCTTCAGGATCTAAGCAGACCATGTTATATCTACTTTTTTTTTTAACCCAAGGAAATTAACCAGTTAGCATAGTCCAAACATGAATTTCCTGCAAGCTTTCCTCAGGGCCTCCTGGACTTCTTTGTTTCTCAGGCTGTAGATGAGGGGATTGACCAGCGGAGTCAGGACTGTGTAGACGACAGAGAGAACTTTCTTGAAGTCGCTCAGGATGTCAGTGGTTGGGAACATATAGACAATCAGCAGAGTTCCATAATAAATGCTCACCACAATGAGGTGGGAGGAGCAGGTGGAAAAGGCCTTTTGCCTCCCGGTGGTGGA
Organism: Mauremys mutica; assembly: GCF_020497125.1. Lineage (NCBI taxonomy): Eukaryota > Metazoa > Chordata > Testudines > Geoemydidae > Mauremys > Mauremys mutica. The sequence continues at coordinate 59,086,827 of NC_059084.1, read as the reverse complement.
CGGGATTTTCAGGATGGTGGTGATGATGCAGATGTAGGACATCAAGGTAAGGAGGAATGGGGCCAGTGAGAAAAGGAAGCTCACTGTGAAAGCCAACGTTTCCATCAGGTGAGGGTCATTGCAGGAGAGTTTTACAAGGGGGATGAAATCACAAAAAAAATGGTCAATACCATTGGGGCCACAGAATGTTAACTGTGAGATAAACAATGTTGTTATGCTACAAAGAAGGAAGCCACCTATCCAAGAGCTACCTGCAAGCTGTAGGCAAGACCTGTCACTCATACGGGCTGCGTAGTGCAATGGGTTGCAGATCGCTAAATACCGATCATAAGACATCATCGACAGGAGAAGACATTCTGTAGCAAGCATAGAAGCAAAGAAATAATATTGTGTAATACACCCATTAAATGAAATAGTCCTGTTCCTAGTCAGGAGACCAGACAGAACCCTGGGCAGGATGGTGGAGCTGTAGCAGGTCTCCAAGCAGGACAAGTTCCCCAGGAAGAAGTACATGGGGGTGTGAAGGTTCTGATCAGTCACAACTAGCACCATGATGAGGATGTTCCCGGCCACGGTCGCAATGTAGATCACTAGGAACAGCAGGAAAAGAAGGAGCTGCAGTTCAGGGAGATCCCCGAATCCCAGGAGGATGAATTCTGTGTTAGACGTTTGATTTCCCTTTTCTGGATTTGTCATTGGGTTTGTGTACGAGAAAGAAATTAACTGCAACAAAAATGAAAAGCAATGTTCACTCAATAAATCATCAGCACTGTTTTCATTGTCCCCCTCTGCTGCCTACTTGAACGATGGGTGAGTGGAGAATGGAGGCAGGGGAGGGGAAATGCCATCTCGTGAGCCCTGGGGCAGGTTTCATATCTGAGCATCCTGCAGGTTCAACAAAACTTTAATCTCTCGAAACTCATGTAGTTACTTGACCGGTGGCACTAACCACTCTAAGACTATGGTGATGGGGCTTAGGTACAACAGTACAAAAACATATTCCTTGCAAAAAAGAACAGGAGTACTTGTGGCACCTTAGAGACTAACAGATTTATTTCAGCATAAGCTTTCGTAAGCTACAGCTCACTTCTTCGGATGCATAGAATGGAACACACAGACAGGAGATATTTATACATAGAGAGAACATGAAAAGGTGGAAGTATGCATACCAACAGGAAGAGTCTAATCAATTGAGATGAGCTATCATCAGCAGGAGAAAAAAAAACTTTTGAAGTGATAATTGAGATGACCCATAGAAGGTATGAGGAGTACTTAACATAGGGAAATAGATTCAATTTGTGTAATGACCCAACCATTCCCAGTCTCTGTTTAAACCTAAGTTAATTGTATCTAATTTGCATATAAATTCCAGTTAAGCAGTCTCTCTTTGGAGTCTGTTTTTGAAGTCTTTTTGTTGCAAAATTGCCACCTTCAAGTCTGTCACTGAGTGGTTAGAAAGGCTGAAGTGTTCTCCCACTGGTTTTTGTGTCCATTTATTCTTTTGCATAGAGACTATCCGGTTTGGCCAATGTACACGGCAGAAGGGCATTGGTGGCACATGATGGCATATATCATGTTGGTAGATGTGCAGGTGAATGAGCCCCTGATGGCATGGCTGATGTGATTAGGTCCTATGATGGTGTCACTTGAATAGATATGTGGACAGAGCTGGCATCGGTCTTTGTTGCAACCTGAAGCAAATACTCATCAGCAACCGCACACCATAGAACATAAACACTAACCCAGGAACCTATCCTTGCAACGAAGCCAGCTCTGTCCATATATCTATTATAGTGACACCATCATAGGACCTAATCACATCAGCCACGCCATCAGGGGCTCGTTCACCTTCACATCAACCTCTCTAACCACTCAGTGACAGACTTGAAGGTGGCAATTTTGCAACAAAAAAACTTCAAAAACAGACTCCAAAGAAAGACTGCTGAACTCGAATTTTTTTTCTCCTGCTGATGACAGCTGATCTCAATTGATTAGACTCTTCCTGTTGGTATGCATATTTCCACCTTTTCACCTTTTCATGTTCTCTGTATGTATAAAAATCTCCTGTCTGTGTGTTCCATTCTATGCATCCGAAGAAGTGAGCTGTAGCTCACGAAAGCTTATGCTGAAACAAATTTGTTAGTCTCTAAGGTGCCACAAGTACTCCTGTTCTTTTTGCGTATTCAGACTAACACGGCTGCTATTCTGAAACCTGTCATTGCTTGAAAAGTCACACATTTCACTGCATTGTGTATGGAAGCAGAACAATGTTCTATAAAGATTGGAGATCCATGGGCCAAACACGCCAAGATTTGACATTTAAGAGCAAGTCGTAACAAAGAAACAAACCAAGCAACTAAGGGTTGGATTTGTAGTGTGTGGGCAGCCAACTCCAAGTGAATTGCTGTGGAAATGGGCTGTCTAGAGCCATTTGAGAGTTTTCATCCTCAGACAAATGCCTCTCCTTCCCTGGACCAAGATTTCATTGTCCTGCAGTCGGACACTCTACAGATAGAGACGCAATCTTCATTAAAAACAAACAAACAAAACAACGCCACCATGTTAGCTAGAAATGGATTCTCTCTTGCAAGAAAAAACTTCTGGATTAAATTTGAAATTCATAAGAAATGTGCTATTTTCATATTGTGGCAGGGATGTAGAACCCAAACTTCCATTTCATTGTCTATTCTGTGATTTCAAATGTTGGTTTTCATTCCAGTTTTCACTTTTTAAAAATTTATTTATCTATTTTTAATTGCATTTCTGGGTAATTTTTTATTTTATATTACATTATATTTTATAGTTATTTAAATTTATTTATATCATGTCAATTTTATATTATTTCGAAAGCTCTATACAATAACTTCCTGAACAACGTTTTCTAGAAATTTATACGTTCCCGGGAAACATTTTAATCTTGACTGAAAACATTTTCCATCCGAAGTTTTTATCAACTCTACATTTTCTTCTTTATCTTTGGTTAAAACAAAATTAATTCTTTCTCTGTTTGTGGCTGTCTAGGCTGCCATGGCTCTCTCTCTTGTCATTGCTGACCCTTAGAGAGAATCGGTGGGTGAGGTCATATCTTTAATTAGACTGATTTTCTAATCCTTATTAACTGCTCAGTAAGGCCCTGATCCTGCACAGAGTTATGCACAAGGTTATTTTGACACCCCGGGAATAATTCTGTTCTGTCCAAGCCTTCTCCCATTGAAGTCAGAGATCAAATTTCCACTGACTTCAAGGATGGGGCCCTTTGATTCCAATGGGATTTGGACAGCTAATGCCTTTAGCCTTCTTTGAAACTTATAGCTCAGCTCAGCAGGATTTGATTTCCACTGATCGACGTTGGTAAACGTCGATATCAGCCAACACCCTGAAACCAACAAGAAACTATATCAGCAACAGTCGGTGTTAGTGCAGCCTTCCCCGCACCTTGCGCCTGCAGAGATGGTGTCACCAGCCCAGTGGTCGGGCACGGAGCCTCCTGCACCCAGCTGTCCTGGGAGTGAGCAAGTGGGGCTGCAACAGCAGAGCTGCGGAGGGCTCCCTGCATGGCCATGGGGCCAGTGGCACCCATCCAGGTGCCAGGTGCAGGGAAGGCTGCCAGAGCCAAGAGCCCCAGCCTGGTCTGTGAGGAGGGGGAGGAGGGCCTCGCTGTGGGCTCACCACTGTTGAACAGCTGAATGGCTTCTACACATGGACAGAGCCATTCTACAGCAGGGTCAGAGCAGCTGCCTTCCCTGTCCCATGCGCCCCTGTGTCTTTCACCCCTCAGCAGTGCAGGGAGCCACCAGTATCTCTGCTGTTACTGCTGGGAGTTCCCCCTGCACCCGTGTTGTCAGCGCTACCCCAACCCCACCCCCGTTTAATTTTCCCATAACGGTAAACATTAACATAGTTAAAAACTGGGTGGAAAAACCCCTTAATAGAAATCAATATTCGTGGTCTAAATCACAAAAATAAACTCTCATTCTGCCAAGCCTGCTCAGAGTCAACGTCTCCTCCCCGAGCACCGTGCGCAGCAGCAGCTACCAGCTCTGAGTTACCTACATCACCTCACTGAACCTCTCAGTGCCCTGGCCAGGCTAGTGCCACTGAGAAAAGTAAACTCTTTTGGGTAGCACGTAGAAGAGGTTAGAGAGGAAGGAAGGCTGCTCCAGTGTTTGAAGCGCTGGCATTGGACTCGGCAGATGTTGGTTCATTTCCCTGCTTCATCATCAGCTCCTTGTGTGACTTTGAGGCCAGATTTCCAAAGGCTGGTAGGTATCTAACGGCCATACCCAATGCCCATCAATTTCCAATCCTACTGAGGGGTCTGCATCTTGAGGTGCCCAATATACCTCCATAAATCTGCACCTCTGTGCAACAGGTCCCATCTGTTAAGCAGAGGTAATAGCATCACATGAGGTGATAGGAGGATAGATACATTCAAGGCAGTGAGGTGCCCAGATACCAGGGTAAGGATAGGGTTACCAGATAGCAACTGTGAAAAAACGGGACGGGGGGTAGGGCGTAATAGGTGCCTATATAAGAAAAAGTCTCCCAAAATGGGACTGCCTCTTTGAAAAAGGGGGCATCTGGTTACCCTAGGTAAAGACCTAGGAAAGACGTGACCTGACAGGTCTTTCCTGTACCCAAATTCAGTCATTTTGCTTTGGGTAGGGAATTTAAGAGAGATCAGTGCCCAGGTCCCCTTGGATTCCAGTGGGGTTAGTAACCGAGCAAACCTATATTGCTTCAAACTCCTCAAGATTCAAGGAGCAGGGAGGAAAAGGTTAACTTACCAGTAAGGTTGGTCTGTCAGCAGCCGGAGTCTGTGTTGTCACTTCCTCATGCAGCATTTCAAGAACCAGGGTACTCAGTCTGTTTTCCGTCCACACTGCATTCACCTACTTCCCCATGCCCAGTAACTGGAACGACAACCTAGAAAAGCTACTGAGGGTCCGTTCCATGTCTGGTAACATGACTCTGTGCCTCATACACTCTGTCAAATGGGGAACGTCTTTTCTGATTCATTATATACCTTCTGAAGGGAGAGACAGTCTCCTGAGGCACGTCCACTGTGGGGAAGGCAACAGGCAAGGGGAAGTTAGTGTTTGGTTTATTTCTAGACTATGTTGGTAGAGTTGGACTTCTAGTCTCAAAGGAAAAGTCCTGGAGAGAGAAAAAAACATTTCATCCTAAAACAAATCTCTGCTTACTGGGTGAACGTTATTCCTATTGTGAACAAATTATTCTGCTGCCTATGTTCCATTTTCCAAAGTGTCTTAATTACCAAGGCTTAGCAGCCTATGTCTCACTGAAAGTCAACAAGACTCCTAAGTCACTTCTGAAGTTCTCTTACATGTTTTTGAAAATGTTACTCAACTTTTTTTCAGATAAAATGCAGGTAGAACAAGGTGCTTTACACATGTAGCCTGGGATTTTCAAAAATGGATAAGGTACACTACAAGCACCCAACTGCCACTGAATTGCTAAAAGAGTTTGGACTTTTCTCCCTTTCTCTTCTTGGATATTTTTGTGTCACCAAAAGTTTGTTCTTCATAATGACCAATTCTGAATATTTGTGGCTCACATAATGGCATTAAAAAAAAGAGGTTTCTTGTTTGTTTTTTAAGTAACCGGACAAAACTATAGCAGCAATGGATGAAATCTTATTGCTTAGCTCTTTGAAGGATACTGGCTGAATATAGGGCCAGAATATATTAAAAAGGGACAGATCTGAATCGTCATGAAGCTTGGCTTACATTTTGAATTCCAAGTTTTAACTTCAAATGTTGAATTCCAAGTTTATCAACTCTTAATCACTTAAACAATATTTTAACTAAACAATATGATAAGGTCTAAATTAGCTGTTACCACTCAAGAAAGAGATCTTGGAGTCATTGTGGATAGTTCTCTGAAAACATTCACTCAATGTGCAGGGGCAGTCAAAAAAGCAAACAGAATGCTGGGAACAATTACAAAAGGGATAGATAATAGGACAGAAAATATCATGTTGCCTCTGTATAAATCCATGGTACACCCACATCTTGAATACAGTGTGTACATGTGGTCGCCCCATCTCAAAAAAGATATATTGTAATTGGATAAGGTTCAGAAAAGGGCAACAACAATGATTAGGGGTATGGAATGGCTGCCATATGAGGAGAGATTAATAAGACTGGGACTTTTCAGCTTGGAAAAGAGACAACTAAGGGTAGATATGACTGGGGTCTATAAAATCATGACTGGTGTAGAGAAAGTAGATAAGGAAGTGTTGTTTACTAGTTCTCATAACACAAGAACTAGGGGTCACCAAATGAAATTAATAGGCAGCATGTTTAAAACAAATAAAAGGAAGTATTTCTTCACACAACGCACTGTCAACCTGTGAACTCCTTGTCAGAGGATGTTGTGAATGCCAAGATCATAACAGGGTTCAAAAAAGAACTAGATAAATTCATGGAGGATACGTCCATCAGTGCCTATTAGCCATGATGAGCAGGAATGGTGACCCTAGCCTCTGTTTGCCAGAAGCTGGGAATGAGCGACAGGGGATGGATCACTTGATGATCACCTGTTCTGTTCACCTGGCACTGGCCACTGTCGGAAGACTGAATACTGGGCTAGATGGACCCTTGTTTTGACCCAGTAGGGCCATTCTTATGTTCTTATGTTCTTAATTTATAAGAAAAGGATCACAATTATGGCATTGAGGCTATTAACACTACACTAAACTTGACTTTTAATTAACTTAAAGCCATTCTGTGTGTTATATCCTTGGGGCAGCCGGTGTAGGAAGCAATCACTTGAGGCCAGAGAGCAGGCAGCTAACCAAAACCTCCATTTTATTTACATATATACAGAGAGCTCCTCAGCCGGTTGAAACCGGTTGAGCTAACCCATAATAATCGAACTCAGTTGCCATAGCAACAAAACCATGACAACCAAATACACAACATATTCCTCCCCCCCTAATAAGAACATCCCCTAAATAAAACACAAACTAGACTAGAGAAGGAGGGTAGACTGCCTCCATTCCCGGCTAAACCCTGGGGATTATTTTGCCCCATAACCGTGGGTTCGCCCTAGCTAAAGATCCAGCCGATGAGGAGACCTTCTGTCTCTAGGTGGATTACGGCGAACTACTGGTGTTATTGCACCCGAAAGCACTAGGGGCTCAGGGTCCGCAGCACGAACAGGTGAGGAGGTGGTATCAGCTCGTGCTGGGCAAAGGGGTATCTCAGCCGCTGGCAGTAATGGAGGAGAACAGTCAGAAACAGGTGACTCGTGATTCGATCCCTCACCAGAAGAGGTGAAGTCAGACCCCTCAACTGCAGATGGGTCCTGAGGATTGGCATGACCTGGCAACAGCTGATCTACATGTCGCCGCCAGGTAAGATTCTCTGCAGTCCGGACTGTGTAGGAAACAGGTCCTGTTTGAGTGATGACTGTGGCCGGAACCCATTTAGCTCTGGAAGTATAATTCCGAGCCAAAACTGGCTGTCCCAGGCTAAAGGTTCGGTCTTTTGCTCTGGGTGCCCGTCTGATGACTTGATATTGCTGCTGATGTTGCACAATTTGTCTGGGTTCAGAAGGTTTCAGCAGATCAAAGCAAGTGCGCAGCTGTCGTACCATCATTAGAAAGGCCGGAGATGCGTGGGTCGTAGCATGAGGTGTGTTTCTGTAGGAAAGTAAAAAGGTATCCAGACGCTTTTGAATGGAGTGTTGTCCCCTTGCTGATTTCAAAGCGTTTTTCATTGTCTGCACAAATCTTTCAGCTAATCCGTTGGTGGACGGATGATATGGTGCTGACGTGATGTGGTGTATCCCATTTGCTTTCATAAAATTTTGAAACTCCTGAGAAACGAACTGTGGTCCGTTGTCGCTCACAAGTTGTTCTGGCAGACCACAACGACTAAAGAGTCCTCGTAGTTTTTGGATAGTACTCTCTGCAGAAGTGGACTGCATTATAGAGACTTCTGGCCATTTAGAATGGGCATCTATTGCCACCAAGAACATGCTTCCTTCAAGGGGGCCAGCAAAGTCAACGTGAATACGTTGCCACGGGTTTTCAGGCCAGTCCCATGGGTGTAGGGGTGCCCACTGGGGTGCATTCCTCACACCCTGACATGACATACAAGCTTTTGCCTTCTCTTCAATAGCGCTGTCCAGTCCAGGCCACCAAAAATAGCTTCGTGCAATTTCCTTCATGCGCACTATTCCACAGTGACCGGAATGTAGCTGTTCTAACATCTGTGATCTCAGGGGTGGTGGAATAATGACACGTCTCCCCCACAACAAACAACCAGATTGGACCGATAACTCCGTCCGCTTGGACATGTAGGGAACAAGGTCTGATGAGACCGGAGAGGTTTGTCGAGATGTTCCATGCATCACCAGGTCCATAACGTGGGACAATACTGGGTCAACGCGAGTTACCTTCTTTATCTGAGTAGCAGTGATGGGTGTATTCTCTACCTGTTCAAAGTAGAAGATTTCCTTGTGGGCACTATCTTGGTGTTTGACCGGCAAAGGCAACCTTGAGAGGCCATCTGCATTGCCGTGTAGAGTGGATTTCCGATATTTGATTTCATATGTGTGTGCTGAAAGTAACAATGCCCAACGTTGCATACGACTAGCAGCTAATGGGGGAATGCCTGTGTAAGGTCCAAAAATTGATGTCAGAGGTCGATGGTCTGTGAGAAGAGTAAATTTTCGCCCAAACAGGTACTGATGAAACTTCCGAATTCCAAAAACAATTCCTAATGCCTCACGTTCGATTTGGGCGTAGTTAGTTTCTGCTTTGCTTAGAGTGCGTGAAGCAAAAGCAATAGGTCTCTCTTCACCTGAAGGCATAATATGTGACACGACTGCTCCCACTCCATAAGGGGAGGCATCGCAGGCCAATTGCAGTGGTAAGGATGGATCAAAGTGCGTTAGAACTTCAGAATTTAGCAATGCATCCTTAGCTTTGTTAAACGCAACATCACAGGCTTCAGTCCACTTCCAGGCCTTGTTCTGCCCAAGGAGCTCATTAAGTGGTTTTAGCAGTGTGGCTAACTGTGAGATGAACTTTCCATAATAGTTCAGGAGTCCTAGAAACGAGCGCAGCTGGCTTACATTTCGAGGTGGGGGAGCCTCCACAATAGCTTTAACTTTTGCAGGGGCCTTATGAAGACCTGCAGAATCAATGATGTGTCCCAAATATTCAACAGAGGGCTTGAAGAATTCACACTTGTCTTTGCGAACTCGTAGGCCATACTCTTCCAGTCTTTGTAGGGTAGCCTCTAAATTCTTTAAGTGATCCTCTTCATTTCTTCCAGTGACCAGGATATCATCCAGATAGCACTGAACTCCTGACAAGCCACACAAGATCTGGTCCATAGCCCTCTGGAACAGGGCGGGAGCAGATGTTATTCCGAAGGGTAGACGACAGTATCGATAAAGCCCCTTATGAGTCACAATAGTCAACAGCTCTTGGGACTTTTCATCGATGTGCATCTGTAAATATGCTTGACTCAGATCAATCTTACTGAACTTTTGTCCCCAGCCAGGCCTGCGAAGAGGTCATCGATGCGGGGAAGCGGGTATTGCTCTGCACACAACACTGGGTTGACAGTGACTTTAAAATCACTGCAAATCCGGAGAGAGCCATCTTTCTTCACGATTGGAACGATAGGAGTGGCCCATGAGCTATGGGTAACTGGTATTAGGACTCCATTGGTGACCAGGCGCTCCAGGTCTGCTTCAACTTTTGGCCTGATGGCATATGGCACAGTTCGGGCTTTCAGATATTTTGGTGGACTGCCAGGTTTAATGTTCAATGTCACAGTGATTCCCTTCATACTTCCCAAATCATCTCCAAAAAAAGCAGCATGTTTCCTTAGTATAGGGGTTAGACTGGTTTCTTCTTTAGTCATCCGGTGCACTTCTGCCCAGTTCAGTTGAATCTTCCCAAGCCAAGACCTATTATTAAGCCTATTATTAAGGCTGGGTAGTTACCTCTCACCACAAACAGTGGCAATTTAGCCACCTGTCCATTGAGCTCCACCTTAACATCAATAGTGCCCAGCATAGGCACAGCTTCTCCTGTATACGTCTTCAGAACAGTTTTTGTTGCCTTAAGCGGAAGATGCTGTAGCTTTTCTTTATACGCAGTCTCGGAGATCAGTGAGACGGCTGCACCGGTGTCCAGTTCCATGCGTATACGTTTGCCATCCAATAACGGGGTTACCTAGTATTCATGTGAGCCCATTGCCAAAGACAAAACATGCAGTGGCACTTCCTCTTGCGATGAGGTGTCACCTTGATCATCCTGGGTCTGCTCTAGGGTATGCAGGGTTCCTCTTTTTGTCGGCCAGACCACAGGCCTCTTTTTCTTTTGTTTACAGGCACACTCAATGTGTCCCTTTTTGCCACAGTGTCAACACACCAGATCCTTACACCAGCATTCTGATGCCTGGTGACCCGGCTTACCACAGCGGTAACATTCTTGACTCTGCACAGTTTTGTGGGTCGGTTCTTGTGACACTTTTTGCACCCTAGGGGGTGCACCGATGTATTGTGCCTCCCTTGTAGCCAGTTCCATGGAGACAGCAATATCAACAGCCTTCTGTAAGGTAAGCTGAGCCTCTGTCAGTAGGCGCTTCCATATAGCTTCACTGTACAGGCCACACACTAACCTGTCACGCAGGGCATCATGTAACATTTCTTTAAATTCACAGTGTTCTGCTAGCTTTTTTAAAATGGCTACAAATTGTACAACTGTTTCATCTTCCTTTTGGTCTCTTTTGTGGAACCTATATCTTTCAGCAATTACCAGTGGTTTTGGGGAGAAATGAGACCCCAGGATTTCCACAATGTCACTGTTAGATTTAGTCTCAGGCTTAACAGGGTGTAGTAAGCTGCGTAGCAGAGAGTAGGTTTTAGCCCCTACAACAGTTAAGAATATTGGCACCTTCTTCGCTTCTGTAATATCATTTGCAATACCAAAAAGCTCAAAACGCTCAGTATACACATGCCACTGCTCTGTATTCTCATCAAAAGGCTCCAGGGGCCTGGTCAGAGTAGCCATGATTTTTAGTTTCACTTTCACAGTCAGTGCAAACAAGCAGCTTGTTTGTTTGTTCTTTACCTTAACTTCTACTTCCTTCTGTTACTGGAGCAGCACCGGAGTCTCACCCTCGTCGCCAGTGTTATATCCTTGGGGCAGCCGGTGTAGGAAGCAATCACTTGAGGCCAGAGAGCAGGCAGCTAACCAAAACCTCCATTTTATTTACATATATACAGAGAGCTCCTCAGCCGGTTGAAACCGGTTGAGCTAACCCATAATAATCGAACTCAGTTGCCATAGCAACAAAACCATGACAACTAAATACACAACACTGTAGTTACATTTCTGTCTTAAAACATGTAGAATATGGTTAAGTTAATTCAAAATAGCCTAGTTCTTGCCTTGGAACTGCTGTTATATTAGTTTCTTTCTGGGAGGGAGTTTGGGTGCAGGAGGGGGCTCCAGGCTGGGGGAGAGTGTTGGGGTGTAGGAGAGGGAGAGGGTGAAGGGTGCAGGCTCTGGGAGGGAGTTTGATGCAGAAGGGGATTCTGATCTGGGGCAGGGCGTTGGGGTGCAGGAGGAGGTATGGGGTATGTTAGGGAGTTTGGGTACAGGTGGGGATTCTGACCTGGGGCGGTTCCCAGCCAATGGGACCTGCAGGAACAGGTGCTGGGGGCGGGAGCAGCGCATGGGGCTTCGTCTTGCGCTCCCCGCCAGGGGCTGCAGAGATGTGCCAGCAGCCGGACGCTTCAGGGAGCAACCTGACGCCACGGTATGCAGGCAGCCTGCCTGAGCCCTGCTGTGCCGCTGCACTTTTAGTGGCCCAGAGATCGTGATCGATTGGCAAAGGCTGCAGGATCAACCAGTCAATCGCAATCAATGGGTTGGTGACCACTGAATTGTATATAATTATGGATTTATTTTTGTGGGGTCCCCCTTAGCTCGAGGCACGGGGCTGCCTCCCCTAAAGTCCCTGCATTAACCCAGCCTTGTCCAGAACTGTAGGTCTGAAATTGGTCTGTTAGAGTTTGAGAACCAAAGGATAGCACTGAGTCCATCCCATAAGGAGACTGTTCTACATTCACACTATCCAGTTCGTGGACCAGTCTGGGTACAGTCAATAAAATCATGTCAGGTGTGTGTATTGCAATATATTCTACAACTTGACTCCAACACTGTCCTTTTTCAGCCTGAAGTTTTTGACCTACTGTCACTTCTTCCCCTGAAGGGAAGGTTTCTTCCAGCATTTACAGAAGGATACAAATATCCACTTATTTCTGAATGCAAAATCAACTAGGAGATAATTATAACTCCCAGTCCTCTCCTACCATAATTTGTCCCCATCCATGCAGCAAAGTCTTAATCCAATTTATCCCAAGTGTGAATAATTTTGTGTCTAAACATTGTTGTTCATAATGTCCAGACATTGAATATTTGTGTTTAGCATAATTGTATTTTTGCAAAAGGGGTTTCTTCTTTTTTAAATTGATCTCTGGCAAAAACCTTGCTGTCAGGCCTGGGATGCGGGTATCACAGGCTGGGGGAGGATAAACCTCCCCAAACAGCCCAGCATAGCCCTGCCCACGCTCCTCCCCAAGACCCCCTCATGCTTGCCACTTTCCCTTGGCTCCCTGAGCCCTGGCAGGCTGCTCCTCTTCCGGGAAGCATACCAGGGTTGGGCTAGGTCTAGAGCCTGCTTCCGGGACTCGAGGCAGCTGGGGCTACCTAGTGCTGGGGCCCCCTGGCAGTGGAACCATGCCACCCAGAGTGCTTGGGAGGGCTTAGGGCACTGGAGTGTGGCAGCCTGGGGCTGGAGTGGCGGGGTCAGCGGCTGCGGGGAGAAGAGAGGGGCTCAGGGCTCCAGCAGGGTAGGGGGAAAGAAGGGTTGGAGGAAGGGGCAGAGGTGGCCAGGGCCTCAGGCAGATGGGACAGGGCTGAGGGCTTGGCTCCCCCAAGGAGTGTCTCATGCATCACCTATGCCGACAGCGATGAAATCCCATTGCTTAACTCTTCAAGGGAAACACGTCTAATCTGCACGTTGGCTGGAATACAAGGAGAGAGGTGAATCTTCCAACACTGCGGCTTAAATTTTTAATTCCAAGTTGATTGACTCTTCATCACTTTAAGAAATATTAAACCTGTGATTTCAGTTAAAATAATTATTTTATTTGGTCATTCACTGTGATCAGATGCCGTGTAGAGATCATTAGGGAGGTTACATAAAACACTGGCCAGATTAACCTTTTCTTCCCCCTATGCCCAATACACAGTATAGCTGCCCCTTTCCCATTCCTCCCCATTTGCTCCCCCAACACCCCTTTGCCCCAGATACATTTTGCATGTGCACCTGGCACTGTACAAAAACAGGATGTACAACAGTTCACTGTTGGAAACAAACCAACCAACCCTGAACACCGTTCTGCGATGTATTAGCAGGAGTGTTGTAAGCAATATAGAGATCAAATTCTTTCACTCGATACCATGCTGATAAGGCCTCAATTGAAGTATTGTGTCCTGTTCAGAAAGACGGGGACAAACTGGAGAAAATCAAGAGAAGAGAAACAAAAATGATTAAAGGTCCAAAAAACATGATCTATGAGGGAAGATTGAAAAAAATGGGTTTGTTTAATCTGGAGAAGAGAAGACTGAGAGGAGAAATGATAAGAGTTTTCAACTACATAAAAGGTTGTTACAAAAGCAGGGAGAAACGTTATTCCCTTTAACCTCTTAGACTAGGACAAAATGAAATGGGCTTAAAGTTCAGCAAGGGTGCTGTAGATTGGACATTAGGAAAAAAATTCTGGGACCTCCACCATTGGAGGTTTTTAAGAACAGCTCAATCACCTGTGAGGAACGGTTTGGTAATGACATAGTCCTGCCTTGAATTCAGAGGACTGGACTAGATCATAGAATCATGGAACATTAGGGTTGGAAGATACCTCAGGTGTTCATCTAGTCCAATCCCTGCTCAAAACAGGGCCAACACTGACTAAATTGTTCCAGTCAGGGCTTTGTCAAGCTGGACTTTAAAAACCTCTAAGGATGGAGATTCCACCACTTCCCTAGGTAACCCATTCCAGTGCTTCACCACCCTCCTAGTGAAATAGTGTTTCTTAATATCCAGCCTAGACCTCCCTCACTGCAACTTGAGACCTTTGCTTCTTGTTCTGTCATCCGCCACCAGTCAAGAATAGCTGAGCTCCATCCTCTTTGTAACCCCCTTCAGTTAGTCGAAGGCTGCTATCAAATCCCCCCTCACTCTTCTCTTCTGCACACTAAACAAGCCTAGTTCCCTCAGCATCTCCTTGGAAGTCATGTGCTCCAGCTCCCTAATCATTTTCGTTGCCCTCCACTGGACTGTCTCCAATGTGTCCACATTCTTTCTGTAGTGGACACAAAACTGGACACAATACTCCAGATGTGGCCTCCCCAGTGCCGAATAGTGGGAAATAACCACTTCCCTCGATCAGCTGGCAGTGCTCCTACTAATGCAACCCAATATGCCATTTCCCTTTTTGGCAACAAGGGCACACTGCTGACTAATACCCAGCTTCTCTTTCACTGTATCCCCAGGTCCTTTTCTGCAGAACTGTTGCTTAGCCAGTTGGTCCACAGCCTGTGCATGGGATTCTTCCTTCCTAAGAGCAGAACTCTGCACTTGTCCTTGTTGAACCTCATCAGATTTCTTTTGGCCCAATCCTCCAATTTTTCTAGGTCACGCTGGACCCTATCCCTACCCTCCAGTGTATCTACCCCATCATCCAGATCATCAATAAAGACGTTGAACAAAACTGGCCCCAGGACCGACCCTTGGGGCACTCCACTTGATACCGGCTGCTAACTAGACATTAAGTCGTTGATCCCTACTCGTTGAGCCCGACAATCTAGCCAGCTTTCTATCCACCTTATAGTCCATTCATCCAATCCATACTTTCTTAACTTGCTGGCAAGTATACTGTTGGAAATTGTATCAAAAGTTTTGCTAAAGTCAAGATATATCATGTCCACTGCTTTCCCCATATCCATAGAGACAGTTATCTCATCATAGAAGGCAATCAGGTTGGCAATCAGGACCAGCTGAGGTCCCTTCCGGTCATACTCGTCTATGATTCTGTTAATGTAAAGACATTTCCTGTGGATTATCTGAGTTTGTTTCATAGCCAGGAACGTACGGACGTATTTTCACTGGGACTCACATGAGGTCTCCACACAGATTTTGCACAGGATAACTATTTTGGTTAGTGGTGCGAATGTGTTATGGAAATAGTTACACCACTATACAGTTTACCAATTGATCACTCATTTTCCTTCCCATGTGGGAAGGAACTATCCCGACAGAAGCGCCATCAAATCAATATCATTGCAACTATTTGGTGTAGACGAGTGGACACCTCATGTTTCCCCTCATCTCAGTTTCCCTTCTTCATTCACCATATAATGGTGGAATTTTGCTGGTGGAGCAGACAGAGCACTGGACTGGGGCTCTGGAAAGTTGGTTTCCTGCCGTGAGCCCGCTGAGTGACTGGGCAGGTAACGTCGCCTCGCTCTGCCTGAGTTTCCCCAGCTATAACATGAGGACAAGGGTGTGAAGCTAGGCCTAGAATCACAAAGCTCCCACTTTAGGCACCCGAATCCCAGAATCTGGCCCTCGGGATTCAAAAACCCAGCTCAGCTGCTGGCAAACCCTGCAGCAAACGGGCTGTAGGTGACCATGGATGTGTCCTCTGCAGCCCCACATCAGGTAACCAGAGGCTGAGGCTCTGGAGTGATGTACAAATACGCACAAGGTGGGCGATCCCCTGCCTGACTCATCTGCAGGGCCCCATCCCAGAGGCCAGGTGCTCAGATGCATTGGAGAATCCCACTGGGCCCCCAATTATCTGGAAACAACTGGCCTAAAATCATTGCAGAAAAATGGGCAAATAGGAGGCCTGTGCTGGTGTCCAGTGTTCTGGGGCACAGGTCAGAGGGTTTCCTTTGGCTTTTCTCTTCCTTTGAAGGGAGCCTGTGGATGAAATACACTCTAAGAAACAAAAGTTAATCATTTAATTTTCTAACGTTGGAGTTCCATGCTGACATTGTAACCCTATATTTTTAGAATGGAGTAATCTTATTTTTTTTAAGGGTGTGTGGATATCTGGAAGTGTCTCACCCTACCTGGAATAGATGCCCAGTGTTCAAGCTGAGTCCATTTTGCCAGCACCCTCTCACTGAGCACAATCTCCCCTCATTCTTTGAACTTTGAGCAGCCACAAGTTCAAGTCTCCCACCAGCCCAGTAGTACCCACCTGTGGCATCTTATATAGGTCTTAAAAAGAAGGGGGGTCACAGGTTTTAAGAGGTCTTTCCATCTCCACTTTCTCTCACAGTTGTGAATCTGTAAGAGCAGGACTCGAAGACCAATGAAGCTCAGGGAAACATGACCTGGGACTACAGCAGGCTTTGCTTCAGGATCTAAGCAAACCATGTTATATCTATTTTTTAACAACCCAAGGAAATTAACCAGTTAGCATAGTCCAAACATGAATTTCCTGTAAGCTTTCCTCAGGGCCTCCTGGACTTCTTTGTTTCTCAGGCTGTAGATGAGGGGATTGACCAGCGGAGTCAGGACTGTGTAGACGACAGAGAGAACTTTCTTGAAGTCGCTCAGGATGTCGGTGGTAGGAAACATATAGACAATCAGCAGAGTTCCATAATAAATGCTCACCACAATGAGGTGGGAGGAGCAGGTGGAAAAGGCCTTTTGCCTCCCAGTGGTAGATGAGATTCTCAGGATGGTGGTGATAATGCAGATGTAGGACATCAAGGTAAGGAGGAATGGGGCCAGTGAGAAAAGGAAACTCACTGTAAAAGCCAACGTTTCCATCAGGTGAGGGTCATTGCAGGAGAGTTTTACAAGGGGGATGAAATCACAAAAAAAATGGTCAATACCATTGGGGCCACAGAACGTTAACTGTGATATCAACAATGTTGTTATACTATTACCTAGGAAGCCACCTATCCAAGAGCCACCTGCAAGCTGGAGGCAGGCCCTGCCACTCATACGGGCTGCATAGTGCAGTGGATTGCAGATCGCTAAATACTGATTGTAAGACATCACCGAGAGGAGAAGACATTCTGTAGCAAGCATAGAAGCAAAGAAATAATATTGTGCAATACACCCATTGAATGAAATAGTCCTGTTCCTAGTCAGGAGACCAGACAGAACCCTGGGCAGGATGGTGGAGCTGTAGCAGGTCTCCAAGCAGGACAAGTTCCCCAGGAAGAAGTACATGGGGGTGTGAAGGTGCTGATCAGTCACAGCTAGCACCATGATGAGGATGTTCCCGGCCATGGTCGCAATGTAGATCACTAGGAACAGCAGGAAGAGAAGGAGCTGCAGTTCAGGGAGATCCCCAAATCCCAGGAGGATGAATTCTGTGTTAGACGTTTGATTTCCCTTTTCTGGATTTGCCATTGGGTTTGTCTATGAGAAAGAATTTAACTGCAACATAAATGAAAAGTAATGTTCACTCAATAAATCATCAGCACTGTTTTCATTGTCCCCCTCTGCTGGCTACTAGAATGATGGGTGAGTGGAGAATGGAGGCAGGGGAGGGGAAATGTCATCTCGTGATCCCTGGGGCAGGTTTCATATCTGAGCATCCTGCAGGTTCAACAAAACTTTAATCTCTCGAAACTCATGTAGTAACTTGACTGGTGGCACCAACCACACTAAGACTATGGTGATGGGGCTTAGGTACAACAGTACAAAAACATATTGCTTGAAAAGTCACACATTTCACTGCATGGTGTATGGAAGCAGAACAATGTCCTTTCTAGATTGGAGATCCATGGGCCAAACAGGCCAAGATTTGACATTTTAGAGCAAGTAATGAAATAACTAGCAATGCAATGGTTAATACGGAGTCTGTGTGGGCAATGGTCACATTAGGGAAGAAAACTACCAGAGCCTCACCCGGGATAGTGATTGGGGTGTGCTATAGACCGCCGGGATCTAGCTTGGAGACAGATAGAGAGCTCTTTAATGTTTTTAAGGAGGTAAACACTAATAGGAACTGCTTGATCATGGGAGACTTTAACTTCCCGGATATAGATTGGGAAACAAATGCTAGTAATAACAATAGGGCTCAGCTTTTCCTAGACGTGATAGCTGATGAATTCCTCCATCAAGTGGTTGCTGAACCGACGAGGGGGGATGCCATTTTAGATCTGATTTTGGTGAGTAATGAGGACCTTGTTGAGGAAATAGTTGTAGGGGACAACCTTGGCTCGAGTGATCACGAGCTAATTCGTTTCAAAATTAATGAGAGGATAATCAATATTGCATCTGAGACTAGGGTTTACGATTTCAAAAAGGCTAACTTTACTAAATTAAGACGACTAGTTAGGGAAGTGGACTGGACCAACATATTTAGGAATCTAAAGGTAGATGACGCCTGGGGTTACTTCAGGTTGAAATTGCAGGAGTTGTCAGAGGCATGTATCCCGAGAAAGGGAAAACGGCTCGTAGGTAGCAGTTTTAGACCGAGCTGGATGACCAAGCGTCTTAGAGGGGTCATTAAGAAAAAACAGAAAGCGTACCGGGAGTGGAAAATGGGAGGGATCAGCAAAGAAACCTACCTTATTGAGGTCAGAGGGTGTAGGGATGCAGTGAGAAAGGCAAAGCGACGGGTGGAGATGGACCTAGCGAAGGGGATTAAAACCAATAGCAAAAGGTTTTTTAGCCATATAAATAGGAAGAAAACCAAGAAGGAAGAAGTGGGACCGCTTAAAACTTTAAACGGAGTGGAGATTAGGGATAATCTTGGAATGGCACAATATCTGAATGAATATTTTGCCACGGTCTTTAATGAGGCTAATGAAGGGCTAAGGAATAGTGATAGAGGGACCGATGGGAATGAAGATATGGGGGTAGACATTAAGATATCTGAGGTGGAGGCCAAACTTGAACAGCTTAACGGAAGTAAATCGGGGGGCCCGGATAATCTTCATCCTAGAATATTGAGGGAATTGGCGAGTGATATTGCTAGCCCGTTAGCGATGATTTTTAATAAATCTCTAAATTCGGGGATTGTACCGTTGGACTGGAGATTAGCTAATGTAGTTCCTATATTCAAGAAGGGGAAAAAAAGTGACCCGGGTAACTACAGGCCTGTTAGTTTAACATCTGTAGTATGCAAAGTAATGGAAAAAATTTTGAAAGAGAGAGTGGTTAAGGAGCAGGAGGCCGATGACAACTGGGATAGATTACAGCATGGATTTACAAAAGGTAGATCGTGCCAAACCAATCTGATCTCCTTCTTTGAGAAAGTAACAGATTTTTTAGACAAGGGAAATGCGGTGGATCTAATATATCTGGATTTCAGTAAGGCGTTTGATACGGTACCGCATGAGGAATTATTGGTTAAATTGGAAAAGATGGGGATCGAAATGAAAATCCAGAGGTGGATAAGGAGTTGGTTAAAGGGGAGACTGCAGAGGGTAGTACTGAAAGGGGAACTGTCGGGTTGGAGGGGGGTTACCAGTGGAGTTCCTCAAGGTTCGGTTTTGGGTCCTATTTTATTCAATCTATTTATTGCTGACCTGGGAACCAAGAGTAGGAGTGGGCTGATAAAGTTTGCGGACGACACCAAGTTGGGAGGTATTGCCAATTCGGAGAAGGATCGGGATATCCTCCAGGGAGATTTGGATGACCTTGTAAACTGGAGTATTAGTAACAGGATGAAATTCAATAGTGAGAAGTGTAAGGTTATGCATTTAGGGATGACTAACAAGAATTTTAGTTATAAGCTAGGGACGCACCAGTTGGAAGTAACGGAGGAGGAGAAGGACCTGGGAGTCCTGGTTGATCGTAGGATGACTATGAGTAAGCAATGTGATGTGGCCGTTAAAAAAGCTAATGCGGTCTTGGGTTGCATTAGGCGGGGTATTTCTAGTAGGGATAAGGAAGTGCTAGTCCCGTTATATAAGGCGTTGGTGAGACCTCATTTGGAGTATTGTGTGCAGTTTTGGTCTCCCATGTTTAAGAAGGATGAGTTAAAACTGGAACGGGTACAAAGAAGGGCCACTAGAATGATCCGAGGAATGGAAGGCCTGTCGTATGACAGGAGACTTGAAGAGCTCGGTTTGTTTTCCTTAACCAAAAGAAGGATAAGGGGAGATATGATTGCACTCTTTAAATATATCAGAGGGATAAATACCAGGGAAGGAGAGGAATTATTTCAGCTCAGTGCTAATGTAGACACGAGGACAAACGGATATAAATTGTCAGTCAGGAAATTTAGGCTTGAAATTAGACGAAGGTTTCTAACCATCAGGGGAGTGCAATACTGGAACAGCCTACCGAGGGAAACAGTGGGGGCGAAGGACCTCCATGACTTTAAGATTAAGCTAGATAAGTTTAT
The DNA here is from genome assembly GCF_020497125.1 of Mauremys mutica. NCBI lineage: Eukaryota > Metazoa > Chordata > Testudines > Geoemydidae > Mauremys > Mauremys mutica. The sequence goes on along the minus strand of NC_059084.1, from coordinate 59,066,379 downwards.
GGAGGAGATGGTATAATAGGATAACGGGCTTAGTCAATAGGTCAATTAAGTGCCAAACTGGTACATAATTGGGTCAAATTGGGTCAATGATATGATATTCTTAACCTCTTTCAGAGGGTATGGCTGGAGAGTCTTGCCCGCATGCTCGGGGTTCAGCTGACCGCCATATTTGGGGTCGGGAAGGAATTTTCCTCCAGGGCAGATTGGCAGTGTCCCTGGAGGTTTTTCACCTTCCTCCGAAGCATGGGGCAGGGGTCGCTTGCTAAAAGAGTGGGTAGATCGGCTAATGTGGCCTGCATCTTGCAGGAGGTCAGACTAGATGATCATAATGGTCCCTTCTGATCTTGAATTCTATGATTCTATGATTCTATGATTTAAGTCATAATAAAGAAACAAACCAAGCAACGGGTTGGATTTGCAGTGTGTGGGCAGCCAACTCCAAGTGAATTGCAGTGGAAATGGGCCGTCTAACTGTATTAGAGCCATTTGAGAGTTTTTATCCTCAGACAAATGCCTCTCCTTCCCTGGGCCAAGATTTCATTGTCCTGCAGTCGGACACTCTACAGATAGAGACACGATCTTCATTAAAAACAAACAAACAAAACAATGCCACCATGTTAGCTAGAAATGGATTCTCTCTTGCAAGAAAAAAATTATGGATAAAATTTGAAATTTGTAAGAAATGTGCTATTTTCATATTGTGACAGGGATGTAGAACCCAAACTTCCATTTCATTGTCAATTCTGTGATTTCAAATGTTGGTTTTCATTCCAGTTTTCACTTTTTAAAAATTTATTTATTTATTTTTAATTGCATTTCTGGGTTATTTTTTTATTTTATATTACATTGTATTTTATAGTTAAGGTTACGTAATAATTGGAGATATACCAATCTCCTAGAACTGGAAGGGACCTTAAAAGGTCATTGAGTCCAGCCCCCTGCCTTCACTAGCAGGACCAATTTTTGCCCCAGATCCCTAAGTGGTCTCCTCAAGGATTGAACTCACAAGCCTGGGTTTAGCATGCTAATGCTCAAACCACTGAGCTATCCCTCCCCCAATTAAATTTATAGTTATTTAAATTTATTTATATCATGTCATTTTTATATTATTCCATTTTATATTATTTCATAAAGCTCTATACAATAACTTCCTGAATAACGTTTTCTAGAAATTGATATGTTCCCGGGGAACATTTTGATCTTGATTGACACATTTTCCATCAGAAATTTTTATCAACTCTACATTTTCTTCTTTATCTTTGGTTAAAACAAAATTAATTCTTTCTCTGTTTGTGGCTGTCTTGGCTGCCATTGCTGTCTCTCTTGTCATTGCTGATCCTTAGAGAGAATGGGTGGGTGAGGTCATATCTTTTATTAGAATGATTTACTAATCCCTATTAACTGCTCAGTAAGACCCTGATCCTGCACATAGATATGCACAAGGTTATTTTGACACCCCAGGAATAATTCTGTTCTGTCCAAGCCTTCTCCCACTGAAATCAGAGATCAAATTTCCACTGACTTCAAGGATGGGGTCCTTTGATTCCAATGGGATTTGGACAGCTAATGCCTTTAACCTTCTTTGAAACTTATAGCTCAGCTCAGCAGGATTTGATTTCCATTGATGGACGTTGGTAAACGTCGATATCAGCTGACGCCCTGAAATGAACAACAAACTATATCAGCAACAATCGGCGTTAGTGCAGCCTTCCCCACACCTTGTGCCTGCAGGTATGGTGTCACCGGCCCAGTGGCCGTGCATGGAACATTGTGCACCCAGCTGTCCCAGGAGTGAGTGAGTAGGGTCAGGACAGCAGAGCTGCTGAGGGCTCCCTGCATGGCCGCGGGGCCAGTGACACCCATCCCTGCAGGTGCCAGGTGCAGAGAAGGCTGCCAGAGCCAGGAGCCCCAGCCTGGTCTGTGAAGAGAAGGAGGAGAAGGAGGAGGGCTTCACTGTGGGCCCACCACTGTTGAATGGCTGAATGGTTTCTACCCATGGACAGAGCCATTCAACAGCAGGGTCAGAGCAGCTGCATTCCCTGTCCCTTTTGCGCCCTGGTGTCTTGGACCCCTCGGCAGTGCAGGGAGCCACAAGTATCTCCACTATCACTGCTGGGAGTTCCCCCGCCCTCCCATTGTCAGCGCTACCCCAACCCCACCCCTTTTAATTTTCCCACAATGGTAAACATTAACATAGTTAAAAGCTGGGTGGAAAAAACCCTTAATAGAAATCAATATTCGTGGTCTAAATCACAAAAATAAAATCTCATTCTGACAAGCTTGCTCATAGTCAACGTCTCCTCCCCGAGCAACGTGCGCAGCAGCAGCTATTAACTCTGCGTTACCCACCTCACCTCGTTGACCCTCTCAGTGCCCTGGCCAGGCTAGTGCCACCAAGAAAAGTAAACTCTTTTACGTAGCACGTAGAAGAGGAAGGAAGGCTGCTCCAGTGTTTGAAGCGCTGGCCTTGGACTTGGCAAATGTTGGTTCATTTCCCTGCTTCGTCACCAACTCCTTGTGTGACTTTGAGGCCAGATTTCCAAAGGCTGGTAGGTACCTAACAATGCACATGGTGCCTGAGTAACAGCCATACCCAATGCCCATCGATTTCCAATCTCACTGAGGGGTCTGCATCTTGAGGTGCCCAATATAGCTCCATAAATCTGCCCCTCTGTGCAACAGGTCCCATCTGTGAAGCAGAGGTAATAGCATCACACAAGGTGATGGGAGGATAGATACATTCAAGGCAGTGAGGTGACCAGATACCACAGTAATGGGGGCCAGGTAAGGATAGGGTTACCAGATAGCAAGTGTGAAGAAACGGGACAGGGGGTAGGGCGTAATAGGTGCCTATATAAGAAAAAGTCCCAAAAAATGGGACTGCCCCTTTAAAAATGGGGCATCTTGTCACCCTAGGTAAAGACCTAGGATAGACATGACCTGACAGGTCTTTCCTGTCCCCAAATTCAGTCATTTTGCTTTGGGTTGGGAGTTTAAGAGAGATCAGTGCCCAGTTCCCCTTGGATTCCAGTGGGGTTAGTAACCTAGCAAACCTATATTCCTTCAAACTCCTCAAGATTCAAGGAGCAGGGAGGAAAAGGTTAACTTACCTGTAAGGCGGGTCTGTCAGAAGCCAGGGTCTCTGTTGTCACTTCCTCATGCAGCATTTCAAGAACCAGGATCCAGGGTACTCAGTCTGTTTTCCATCCACACTGCATTCATCTACTTCCTCATTCCCAGAAACTGGAACGACAAGCTAGAAAAGCTATCGAGGGTCTGTTCCACGTCTGGTAACGTGACCCTGTGCCTCATACATTCTGTCAAATGGGGAACGTCTTTTCTGATTCATTATATACCTTCTGCAGGGAGAGACAGTCTCCCAAGGCAGGTCCGCTATTGGGAAGGCAAGGGGAAGTTAGTGTTTTGTTTATTTCTAGGCAGTGTTGGTAGAATCGGGCTTCTAGTCTCAAAGGAAAAGTCCTGGAGAGAGAAAAAACATTTCATCCTAAAACAAATCTCTGCTTACTGGGTGAACGTTATTCCTATTGTGAAGAAATTATTCTGCTGCCTATGTTCCATTTTCCAAAGTGTCTTAATTACCAAGGCTTAGCAGCCTAAGTCTCATTGAATGTCAACAAGGCTCCTAAGTCACTTCTGAAGTTCTCTTACATGTTTTTGAAAATGTTACTCAACTTTTTTTCAGATAAAATGCAGGTAGAACAAGGTGCTTTACACATGTAGGCTGGGATTTTCAAAAATGGATAAGGTACACTACAAGCACCCAACTGCCACTGAATTGCTAGAAGAGTTCGGACTTTTCTCCCTTTCTCTTCTTGGATATTTTTGTGTCACCAAAAGTTTGTGCTTCATAATGTCCAATTCTGAATATTTGTGGCTCACATAATGGCATTAAAAAAAAAGAAGTTTCTTGTTTGTTTTTTAAGTAACCGGACAAAAATATAGCAGCAATGGATGAAATCTTATTGCTTAGCTCTTTGAAGGATACTGGCTGAATATAGGGCCAGAATATATTAAAAAGAGACAGACCTGAATCGTCATGAAGCTTGGCTTATATGTTGAATTCCAAGTTTTAACTTCAAATGTTAAATTCCAAGTTTATCAACTTTTAATCACTTAATAGTTTAACTAAACAATATTTTAACTAAAATCACTGTTTTAATATTACTACTGTGCATGTGTCATTCCACATGACAGATAACGGGAGGTCTGACAAGAGAGATGACAGAAAGAGAAGATTCAGTTTAGTTCTTTTATTGCACGATGCTTTTGGTGACAGAGACACAGTTAGTAGGATCACTGAGCAAATGGAGGAACACGAGAAGGAACTGGTAGAAAACATCCCCTGGGAAATTTCTCAGGAGAGTGGTTTGGCTGTAAATGAACAGGCTGGGTTTTCCCATAAAAGGCTGATGTTAGGCACCCAAATCCTATCGACAGTGAATGGCAGTTGAACACTTCACACCCTCTGGTCCCATTGTCAAATACAGTTGGACATGGTGGAGCAGACAGGGCACTGGACTGGGACTCTGGATAGTTGGTTTCCTGCCACCAGCACACTGAGTGATTCCGGCCCTCTGGGATTCACACACCCATCTTGCCTGCCGGCAAACCCTGCAGGCACCCAAGTGTTTCCAGTAAATGGGCCGTAGGTGCCCCTGGTCATACCCTGTGGAATTCCACACCAGGCATCCAGATGCCAAGGCCCCAGAGTGATGCACAAACCTGGGGAAGGTGTGCGTTCCCCTGCCTGATTCTCCTCCAGGGCCCCATCTGACAGGGCAGGCGTCCAGAGGCTTTGAAAAATCCCACTTGGACCCCAAATATCTGGAAACAACTGATCTTAAACTGTTTCTGAAAATGAACCAATAAGAGGCCTGTGCTGGTGTCCTGTGTTCTGGGGCACAGGGCAGAGGGCTTCCTTTGGCTTTTCTCTCCCTTTGACTGAAGCCTGGAGATGAAATACACTCTATGAAAAGAAAGTTAATTATTCAATTTTCTAACATTAGAGTTCCATGCTGACATTGCAACCCTGTATTTTTAGAATGCAGGCATCTTATTTCTTTAGTGGTGTGTGTGTGTGTATCTATACACACTACACAGAATAGATGTCCAGTGTTCCAGCTGAGTCCATTTCACCTGCACCCTCTCACAGAGCACAATCTTCCCTCATTGTCTGGGCTTTGAGTAGTCACAAGTTCAAGTCTCCCACCAGCCCAGTAGAATCCACCTGTGGCATCTTATATAGGTCTTAAAAAGAAGGGGGGTCACAGGTTTTAAAAGGTCTTTCCATCTCCACTTTCTCCCACAGTTGTGAATCTGTAAGAGCAGGACTCGAAGACCAATGAAGCTCAGGGAAACACGACCTGGGACTACATTAGGCTTTGTTCAGGCCCTACCCAGTCCATGTTATATCTATTTTAACCCAAGAAAATTGATTGGTTAGCATGGCCCAAACATGAATTTCCTACAAGCTTTCCTCAGGGCCTCCTGGACTTCTTTGTTTCTCAGGCTGTAGATGAGGCGATTGACCAGGGGAGTTAAGACTGTGTAGACGACAAACAGAACTCTCTTGAAGTCACTCAGGAGGTCGGTGGTTGGGAACATATAGACAGTCAGCAGAGTTCTAGAAAAATGCTCACCACAATGAGGTGGGAGGAGCAGGTGGAAAAGGCCTTTGGCCTCTTGGTGGTGGACGGGATTCTCAGGATGGTGGCAATGATGCAGATGTAGGATATCAAAGTAAGAAGGAATAGAACCAATGAGAAAATGAAGCTGAGGGCAACATTCACCATTTCTGTCTGCTGAGGATCATTGCGGGAGAGTTTTACAAGGGGGATAAAATGACACACAAAGAAAGGTCAATACCATTGGGGCCACAGAATGTTAACTGAGATATCGATAACATTGTTATGCTATTACCTAGGAAGCCAGCTATCCAACAGCCAACCGCGAGCTTCAGGTAAGATCTGTGACTCATACGGGTTGCATAGTGCAGTGGATTGCATATGGCTAAATACCGATCATAAGACATCACTGATAAGAGAAGACATTCTGTAGCAACCAGAGAACCAACAAAATAAAATTGTGTGACACTCCCATTGAATGAAATAGTCCTGTCCCCAGTCAGGGGACCGAACAACATCCTGGGCAGGATGGTGGAGGTGTAGCAGGTCTCCAAGCAGGACAAGTTCCCTAGGAAGAGGTACATGGGGGTGTGAAGGTACCGATCAGCCACAACTAGCACTGTGATGAGGACGTTCCTGGCCATGGTCCCGATGTAGATAACTAGAAAGAGCAGGAAGAGAGGAAGCTGCAGTTCTGGGAGATCCCCAAATCTCAGGAAGATGAATTCTGTGATGGGTGTTTGGTTTCCCTGTTCTGGGTTCACCATGGGGTGTGTCTATGTGAAACAAATGAACTCTGCCACATAAATGAAGAATATTTACTCAATAAAATGTCAGCACTGTTTTAATTGTCCCCCTCTGCTGTCTATTGGAACAATGGGTGAGTGTAGAATGGAGGCCAGGGGAGGGGAAATACCATCTCATGATCCCTGGGGCAGATTTCATATCTGAGCAGACTGCAGGTTCAACAAAACATTAATCTCTCTGGAAACTCATGTAGTAACTTTACAGATGGCACTAAGCACTCAAATATTGAGGTGATGGGGCTTAGGTACAACAGTACATACACATATTAGTTCAAAGAGTCACATGTTTCACTACCTGGTCTGTCAAAGCAGAACAATGTCCTTTATAGATTGGAGATCCATGGGCAAAACGGGACAGGATTTGATATTTTAGAGGAAGCTGCAACAGAGAAACAAAGCAAACAACTAATGCTGAGATTTACAGTGTGTGGGCAGCCAATGGCATAAGAACATAAGAACGGCCGTACCGGGTCAGACCAAAGGTCCATCTAGCCCAGTATCTGTCTACCGACAGTGGCCAATGCCAGGTGCCCCAGAGGGAGTGAACCTAACAGGCAATGATCAAGTGATCTCTCTCCTGCCATCCATCTCCATCCTCTGACAAACAGAGGCTAGGGACACCATTCCTTACCCATCCTGGCTAATAGACATTTATGGACTTAATCACCATGAGTTTATCCATATCTCTTTTAAACGCTGTTATAGTCCTAGCTTTCACAACCTCCTCAGGTAAGGAGTTCCACAAGTTGACTGTGTGCTGTGTGAAGAAGAACTTCCTTTTATTTGTTTTAAACCTGCTGCCTATTAATTTCATTTGGTGACCCCTAGTTCTTGTATTATGGGAATAAGTAAATAACTTTTCCTTATCCACTTTCTCCACATAACTCATGATTTTATATATCTCTATCATATCCCCTCTTAGTCTCCTCTTTTCCAAGCTGAAGAGTCCTAGCCTCTTTAATCTTTCCTCATATGGGACCCTCTCCAAACCCCTAATCATTTTAGTTGCCCTTTCCTGAATCTTTTCCAGTGCCAGAATATCTTTTTTGAGGTGAGGAGACCACATCTGTACACAGTATTCGAGATGTGGGTGTATCATGGATTTATACAAGGGCAATAATATATTCTCAGTCTTATTCTCTATCCCCTTTTTAATGATTCCTAACATCCTGTTTGCTTTTTTGACCGCCTCTGCACGCTGCGTGGACATCTTCAGAGAACTATCCACGATGACTCCAAGATCTTTTTTCTGACTCGTTGTAGCTAAATTAGCCCCCATCATATTGTATGTATAGTTGGGGTTATTTCTTCCAATGTGCATTACTTTACATTTATCCACATTAAATTTCATTTGCCATTTTGTTGCCCAGTCACTTAGTTTTGTGAGATCTTTTTGAAGTTCTTCACAACCTGCTTTGGTCTTAACTATCTTGAGCAGTTTAGTATCATCTGCAAACTTTGCCACCTCACTGTTTACCCCTTTCTCCAGATCATTTATGAATAAATTGAATAGGATTGGTCCTAGGACTGACCCTTGGGGAACACCACTAGTTACCCCTCTCCATTCTGAGAATTTACCATTAATTCCTACCCTTTGTTTTCTGTCTTTTAACCAGTTCTCAGTCCGTGAAAGGACCTTCCCATTTATCCCATGACAGCTTAATTTACGTAAGAGCCTTTGGTGAGGGACTTTGTCAAAAGCTTTCTGGAAATCTAAGTACACTATGTCCACTGGATCCCCCTTGTCCACATGTTTGTTGACCCCTTCAAAGAACTCTAATAGATTAGTAAAATGATTTCCCTTTACAGAAACCATGTTGACTATTGCTCAACAGTTTATGTTTTTCTATGTGTCTGACAATTTTATTCTTAACTATTGTTTCAACTAATTTGCCCGGCACTGACGTTAGACTTACCGATCTGTAATTGCCGGGATCACCTCTAGAGCCCTTTTTAAATATTACTGTTACATTAGCTAACTTCCAGTCATTGGGTACCAAAGCCAATTTAAAGGACAGGTTACAAACCTTAGTTAATAGTTCTGCAACTTCACTTTTGAGTTCTTTCAGAACTCTTGGGTGAATGCCATCTGGTCCCGGTGACTTGTTAATGTTGAGTTTATCAATTAATTCCAAAACCTCCTCTAGTGACACTTCAATCTGTGACAGTTCCTCAGATTTGTCACCTTCAAAAGCCAGCTCAGGTTTGGGAATCTCCCTAACATCCTCAGCCATGAAGACTGAAGCAAAGAATCCATTGAGTTTCTCCACAATGACTTTATCGTCTTTAAGCGCTCCTTTTGTATCTCGATCATCAAGGGGCCCCACTGGTTGTTTAGCAGGCTTCCTGCTTCTGATGTACTTAAAAAACATTTTGTTATTACCTTTGGAGTTTTTGGCTAGCCGTTCTTCAAACTCCTCATTGGCTTTTCTTATTACACTCTTGCACTTAATTTGGCAGTTATGCTCTTTTCTATTTGTCTCACTAGGATCTGACTTCCACTTTTTAAATGAAGTCTTTTTATCTCTCACTGCTTCTTTTACATGGTTGTTAAGCCACGGTGGCTCTTTTTTAGTTCTTTTACTGTGTTTCTTAATTTGGGGTATACATTGAAGTTGGGCCTCTATTATGGTGTGTTTAAAAAGAGCCCATGCAGCTTGCAGGGATTTCACTTTAGTCACTGTACCTTTTAACTTCTGTTTAACTAACCCCCTCATTTTTGCATAGTTCCCCCTTTTGAAATTAAATGCCACAGTGTTGGGCTGTTGAAATGTTCTTCCCACCACAGGGATGTTGAATGCTATTGTATTATGGTCACTATTTCCAAGCGGTCCTGCTATAGTTACCTCTTGGACCAGCTCCTGTGCTCCACTCAGGATTAAATCTAGAGTTGCCTCTCCCCTTGTGGGTTCCTGTACCAGCTGCTCCATGACGCAGTCATTTAAAGTATCGAGAAATGAAGTGAATTGCAGTGGAAATGGGCCACCTAACTGTATTAGAACCATTTGAAAGTTTTTATCATCAACCAAATGCCTCTCCTTCCCTAGGACAATTTGTCATTGTCCTGCAGTTGGACATTCTACATATAGAGATGTGATCTTCTTTAAAATCCAAAACCAAAAAAATTCCTGCTAGAAACCACCACATTAGCTGAAAATTGATCCTCACTTGCAAGAAAAAATTCTGTATAAAATTTCAGAGTAGCAGCCGTGTTAGTCTGTATCCGCAAAAAAAACAGGAGTACTTGTGGCACCTTAAAGACTAACAAATTTATTGTAGCATGAGCTTTCGTGAGCTAAAGCTCACTTCTTCGGATGCATAGAATGGAACACACAGACAGGAGATATTTATACATACAGAGAACATGAAAAGGTGGAAGTATGCATACCAACAGGCAGAGTCTAATCAATTGAGATGAGCTATCGTTAGCAGGAGGAAAAAAAACTTTTTGAAGTGATAATTAAGATGGCCCATAGAAGGTGTGAGGAGAACTTAACATAGGGAAATAGATTCAATTGGTGTAATGACCCAACCATTCCCAGTCTTTATTTAGACCACAGTTAATGGTATCTAGTTTGCATATTAATTCAAGTTCAGCAGTCTCTCTTTGGAGTCTGTTTTTGAAGTTTTTTTGTTGCAAAATTGCCACCTTCAAGTCTGTCACTGAGTGGTTAGGAAGGTTGAAGTGTTCTCCCACTGGTTTTTGAATGTTATGATTCCTGATGTCAGATTTGTGTCCATTTATTCTTTTGCGTAGAGACTGTCCGGTTTGGCCAATGTACATGGCAGAGGGGCATTGCTGGCACATGATGGCATATATCACGTTGGTAGATGTGCAGGTGTACGAGCCCCTGATGGTGTGTCTGATGTGATTAGGTCCTGTGATGGTGTCACTTGAATGGATATGTGGACAGAGCTGGCATCGGGCTTTATTGCAAGGATAGGTTCCTGGGTTAGTGTTTATGTTGTATGGTGTGCGGTTGCTGGTGAGTATTTGCTTCAGGTTGGGAGGCTGTCTATAAGCAAGGACTGGCCTGTCTCCCAAGATCTGTGAGAGTGAGGGATCATCTTTAAGGATAGGTTGTAAATCTTTGATGATGCGCTGGAGAGGTTTTAGTTGGGGGCTGTAGGTGATGGCTAGTGGTGTTCTGTTATTTTCTTTTTTAGGCCTGTCCTGTAGTAGGTGGCTTCTGGGTACTCTTCTGGCTCTGTCAATCTGTTTTTTCACTTCAGCAGGTGGGTATTGTAGGTTTAAGAATGCTTGATAGAGATCTTGTAGGTGTTTATCTCTGTCCGAGGGATTGGAGCAAATACGGTTGTATCTTAGAGCTTGGCTGTAGACAATGGATCGTGTGGTGTGTCCGGGATGGAAGCTGGAGGCATGTAAGTAAGTATAGCGGTCAGTAGGTTTCCGGTATAGGGTGGTATTTATGTGACCATCGTTTATTAGCACAGTAGTGTCTAGGAAATGGACCGCTTGTGTGGATTGGTCTAGGCTGAGGTTGATGGTGGGATGGAAATTGTTAAAATCTCGGTGGAATTCCTCGAGGGCTTCTTTTCCATGAGTCCAGATGATGAAGATGTCATCAATGTAGCGCAAGTAGAGTAGGGGTGTTAGGGAACGAGAGTTAAGGAAGCGTTGTTCTAAGTCAGCCATAAAGATGTTGGCATACTGAGGGGCCATGCGGGTACCCATAGCAGTGCCACTGACTTGAAGATATATATTGTCCCCAAATGTGAAATAGTTGTGGGTGAGGACAAAGTCACAAAGTTCAGCCACCAGGTTAGCCGTGATATTATCGGGGATACTGTTCCTGATGGCTTGTAGTCCATCTTCGTGTGGAATGTTAGTGTAGAGGGCTTCCACATCCATAGTGGCCAGAATGGTGTTTTCTGGAAGATCATTGATGGATTGTAGTTTCCTCAGGAAGTCAGTGGTGTCTCGAAGATAGCTGGGAGTGCTGGTAGCATAGGGCCTGAGGAGAGAGTCCACATAGCCAGACAATCCTGCTGTTAAAGTACCAATGCTTGAGATGATGGGGCGTCCAGGATTTCCAGGTTTATGGATCTTGGGTAGCAAATAGAATACACCTGGTCGGGGTTCCAGGCATGTGTCTGTATAGATCTGTTCCTGTGCTTTCTCAGGGAGTTTTTTGAGCAGATGGTGTAGTTTCTTTTGGTAATCATCAGTGGGATCAGAGGGTAATGGCTTGTAGAATGTGGAGTTAGAGAGTTGTCTGGCAGCCTCTTGTTCATATTCCGACCTATTCATGATGACGACAGCACCTCCTTTGTCAGCCTGTTTGATTATGATGTCAGAGTTGTTCTTGAGGTTGTTGATGGCATTGTGTTCAGCACGGCTTAGGTTATGGGGCAAGTGATGTTGCTTTTCCACAATTTCAGCCCGTGCACGGTGACGGAAGCAATCTATGTAGAAGTCTAGTCTGTTGTTCCGACCCTCTGGAGGAGTCCATGCAGAATCCTTTTTATTATAGCGGTGGTAGGAAGGATTCTGTGGGTTAGTATGTAGTTCAGAGGTGTGTTGGAAGTATTCTTTGAGTCGGAGACGGCGAAAGTAGGATTCTAGGTCACCGCAAAACTGTATCATATTCGTGGATCTGGAAGGACAAAAGGAGAGTCCCCGAGATAGGATAGATTCTTCTACTGGGCTAAGAGAATAGCTGGAAAGATTAACAATATTGTTGGGTGGGTTAAGGGAGCTATTGTTGTGGCTCCTTGTGCCATGTAGCAGTTTAGACAGTTTAGTGTCCTTTTTCTTTTGTAGAGAAGCAAAGTTTTTGTTGTAAATGGCTTGTCTAGTTTTTGTAAAGTTTGTCCATGAGGAAGTTTGTGTAGAAGGTTGGTTTTTCATCAGAATATCTAGTTTAGAGAGTTCAGTCTTAATCTTCCCCTGTTTGCTGTATAGGATGTTGATCATGTGGTTTCGCAGTTTCTTTGAGAGTGTGTGGCACAATCTGTCAGCATAGTCTGTGTGGTATGTAGATTGTAATGGATTTTTTACCTTTAGTCCTTTTGGTATGATGTCCATCTGTTTGCATTTGGAAAGGAAGATGATGTCAGTCTGTATCTGTACGAGTTTTTTCATGAAGTTGATGGATTTCCACTCCATACGGCTAAATGCAGTGCCTTGCATAATGACAGGATTCAGAGTAGCAGCCGTGTTAGTCTGTATCCGCAAAAAAAACAGGAGTACTTGTGGCACCTTAAAGACTAACAAATTTATTGTAGCATGAGCTTTCGTGAGCTAAAGCTCACTTCTTCGGATGCATAGAATGGAACACACAGACAGGAGATATTTATACATACAGAGAACATGAAAAGGTGGAAGTATGCATACCAACAGGCAGAGTCTAATCAATTGAGATGAGCTATCGTTAGCAGGAGGAAAAAAAACTTTTTGAAGTGATAATTAAGATGGCCCATAGAAGGTGTGAGGAGAACTTAACATAGGGAAATAGATTCAATTGGTGTAATGACCCAACCATTCCCAGTCTTTATTTAGACCACAGTTAATGGTATCTAGTTTGCATATTAATTCAAGTTCAGCAGTCTCTCTTTGGAGTCTGTTTTTGAAGTTTTTTTGTTGCAAAATTGCCACCTTCAAGTCTGTCACTGAGTGGTTAGGAAGGTTGAAGTGTTCTCCCACTGGTTTTTGAATGTTATGATTCCTGATGTCAGATTTGTGTCCATTTATTCTTTTGCGTAGAGACTGTCCGGTTTGGCCAATGTACATGGCAGAGGGGCATTGCTGGCACATGATGGCATATATCACGTTGGTAGATGTGCAGGTGTACGAGCCCCTGATGGTGTGTCTGATGTGATTAGGTCCTGTGATGGTGTCACTTGAATGGATATGTGGACAGAGCTGGCATCGGGCTTTATTGCAAGGATAGGTTCCTGGGTTAGTGTTTATGTTGTATGGTGTGCGGTTGCTGGTGAGTATTTGCTTCAGGTTGGGAGGCTGTCTATAAGCAAGGACTGGCCTGTCTCCCAAGATCTGTGAGAGTGAGGGATCATCTTTAAGGATAGGTTGTAAATCTTTGATGATGCGCTGGAGAGGTTTTAGTTGGGGGCTGTAGGTGATGGCTAGTGGTGTTCTGTTATTTTCTTTTTTAGGCCTGTCCTGTAGTAGGTGGCTTCTGGGTACTCTTCTGGCTCTGTCAATCTGTTTTTTCACTTCAGCAGGTGGGTATTGTAGGTTTAAGAATGCTTGATAGAGATCTTGTAGGTGTTTATCTCTGTCCGAGGGATTGGAGCAAATACGGTTGTATCTTAGAGCTTGGCTGTAGACAATGGATCGTGTGGTGTGTCCGGGATGGAACTGGAGGCATGTAAGTAAGTATAGCGGTCAGTAGGTTTCCGGTATAGGGTGGTATTTATGTGACCATCGTTTATTAGCACAGTAGTGTCTAGGAAATGGACCGCTTGTGTGGATTGGTCTAGGCTGAGGTTGATGGTGGGATGGAAATTGTTAAAATCTCGGTGGAATTCCTCGAGGGCTTCTTTTCCATGAGTCCAGATGATGAAGATGTCATCAATGTAGCGCAAGTAGAGTAGGGGTGTTAGGGAACGAGAGTTAACGTGCTGAACACAATGCCATCAACAACCTCAAGAACAACTCTGACATCATAATCAAACAGGCTGACAAAGGAGGTGCTGTCGTCATCATGAATAGGTCGGAATATGAACAAGAGGCTGCCAGACAACTCTCTAACTCCACATTCTACAAGCCATTACCCTCTGATCCCACTGATGATTACCAAAAGAAACTACACCATCTGCTCAAAAAACTCCCTGAGAAAGCACAGGAACAGATCTATACAGACACATGCCTGGAACCCCGACCAGGTGTATTCTATTTGCTACCCAAGATCCATAAACCTGGAAATCCTGGACGCCCCATCATCTCAAGCATTGGTACTTTAACAGCAGGATTGTCTGGCTATGTGGACTCTCTCCTCAGGCCCTATGCTACCAGCACTCCCAGCTATCTTCGAGACACCACTGACTTCCTGAGGAAACTACAATCCATCAATGATCTTCCAGAAAACACCATTCTGGCCACTATGGATGTGGAAGCCCTCTACACTAACATTCCACACGAAGATGGACTACAAGCCATCAGGAACAGTATCCCCGATAATATCACGGCTAACCTGGTGGCTGAACTTTGTGACTTTGTCCTCACCCACAACTATTTCACATTTGGGGACAATATATATCTTCAAGTCAGTGGCACTGCTATGGGTACCCGCATGGCCCCTCAGTATGCCAACATCTTTATGGCTGACTTAGAACAACGCTTCCTTAACTCTCGTTCCCTAACACCCCTACTCTACTTGCGCTACATTGATGACATCTTCATCATCTGGACTCATGGAAAAGAAGCCCTCGAGGAATTCCACCGAGATTTTAACAATTTCCATCCCACCATCAACCTCAGCCTAGACCAATCCACACAAGCGGTCCATTTCCTAGACACTACTGTGCTAATAAACGATGGTCACATAAATACCACCCTATACCGGAAACCTACTGACCGCTATACTTACTTACATGCCTCCAGCTTCCATCCCGGACACACCACACGATCCATTGTCTACAGCCAAGCTCTAAGATACAACCGTATTTGCTCCAATCCCTCGGACAGAGATAAACACCTACAAGATCTCTATCAAGCATTCTTAAACCTACAATACCCACCTGCTGAAGTGAAAAAACAGATTGACAGAGCCAGAAGAGTACCCAGAAGCCACCTACTACAGGACAGGCCTAAAAAAGAAAATAACAGAACACCACTAGCCATCACCTACAGCCCCCAACTAAAACCTCTCCAGCGCATCATCAAAGATTTACAACCTATCCTTAAAGATGATCCCTCACTCTCACAGATCTTGGGAGACAGGCCAGTCCTTGCTTATAGACAGCCTCCCAACCTGAAGCAAATACTCACCAGCAACCGCACACCATACAACATAAACACTAACCCAGGAACCTATCCTTGCAATAAAGCCCGATGCCAGCTCTGTCCACATATCCATTCAAGTGACACCATCACAGGACCTAATCACATCAGACACACCATCAGGGGCTCGTACACCTGCACATCTACCAACGTGATATATGCCATCATGTGCCAGCAATGCCCCTCTGCCATGTACATTGGCCAAACCGGACAGTCTCTACGCAAAAGAATAAATGGACACAAATCTGACATCAGGAATCATAACATTCAAAAACCAGTGGGAGAACACTTCAACCTTCCTAACCACTCAGTGACAGACTTGAAGGTGGCAATTTTGCAACAAAAAAACTTCAAAAACAGACTCCAAAGAGAGACTGCTGAACTTGAATTAATATGCAAACTAGATACCATTAACTGTGGTCTAAATAAAGACTGGGAATGGTTGGGTCATTACACCAATTGAATCTATTTCCCTATGTTAAGTTCTCCTCACACCTTCTATGGGCCATCTTAATTATCACTTCAAAAAGTTTTTTTTCCTCCTGCTAACGATAGCTCATCTCAATTGATTAGACTCTGCCTGTTGGTATGCATACTTCCACCTTTTCATGTTCTCTGTATGTATAAATATCTCCTGTCTGTGTGTTCCATTCTATGCATCCGAAGAAGTGAGCTTTAGCTCACGAAAGCTCATGCTACAATAAATTTGTTAGTCTTTAAGGTGCCACAAGTACTCCTGTTTTTTTTGTATAAAATTTGAAATTTGTAAGAAATGTGCAATTTTCATTTTATGAGAGTGGTGTAGAACCCAAATTTCCATTTCATCGGCATGATTTCACAAGTTGGATTTCATTCCAATTTTACTTTTTAAAAATGTATTTATCTATTTTTAAATTAATTTCTAGGATATTTTTGTATTTTATATTAGAGTGTGTTTTAGAATTATTTATGGCTATCGGGAAGTTTAGACTGGAAATTAGACGAAGGTTTCTAACCATCAGAGGAGTGAAGTTCTGGAACAGCCTTCCAAGGAGAGTAGTGGGGGCAAAAGACATATCTGGCTTCAAGACTAAGCTTGGTAAGTTTATGGAGGGGATGGTATGATGGGATAGCCTAATTTTGGCAATTAATTCATCTTTGACTACTAGCGGTAAATATGCCCAATGGCTTGTGATGGGATGTTAGACGGGGTGGGAACTGAGTTACTACAGAGAATTATTTCCTGTAAATTGCAGCAAGAGCGCTATAGATTGGACTTTAGGAAAAACTTCCTAACTGCCAATGTGGTTAAGCACTGGAAAAAATTGCTTCACAAGATTGTGGAATCTCTGTCATTGGAGGTTTTTGAGAACAGGTCAGACAAACATTTATCAGGGATGGTCTCGTAATGACGTAGTCCTTACTGGACTAGATGGCCAGCAGGGGTCCCTTCCAGTCCTATTCTTCTATGATTCTGTTAATGTAAAAGACATTTTCCTTG
Source organism: Mauremys mutica (assembly GCF_020497125.1). Classification (NCBI taxonomy): domain Eukaryota; kingdom Metazoa; phylum Chordata; order Testudines; family Geoemydidae; genus Mauremys; species Mauremys mutica. The sequence continues at coordinate 59,049,462 of NC_059084.1, read as the reverse complement.
GATTATCAGAGTTTGTTTCAAAGCCAGGAATGTACGGACATATTTTCACACAGGTCTCCACACAGGTCTCCACACAGATTTTGCCCCAGGATAACTATTTTGGTTAGTGGTGCAAATGTTTTATGGAAATAGTTATACCGCTACAACCTCTCATGCGGACACAGTTTACCAATAGATTACTTATTCCCTTTCCTATGTGGGAATGAACAATTCCGCCAGAAGCACTGTCACGTCAGTATCATTGAATCTACTTGGTGTAGCTGAGTGGACACAGCACCCCCTGCAGGATTCAGGGCAGCCCAAAACACAGCCCCTCACTTCAGTTTCCCTTTTTCATTCCCCATATAACGGAAGAATTTCCCTGGTATCAGGATTTTTCCCTGCAGGAGCTTCTCTCACTGTCTGAAGTCTCACTTCAGCCTAGGGTGACCAGATGTCCTGATAAAATCGAGACTGTCCCGATATTTAGTTGTTTGTCCCATGTCCCGACCGATGTATGGCCGGGACTACATTTGTCCAGATATTTTGGCTTGGGGCTGGAGAAGTACAGTGGTGAGGCTCACCTGCGGTCCTGGAGGTGCTTATTTAGGGCAGCTCCCAGGAAATGGTGGGCAGCAGGACCCTGCATCCCCTAGGCACAGGGGTGGCCAGGGAGGGTCTCTGTTTGCTGCTCATACATCAAGCTTTGGCTCCATCACTGCCAATGGGAGCTGCAAGTGTGGACAGGCACAGACCCTCCCCACAGGTTCCCCTGACCCTCGGGCACTGCGTGCTACTCATGTCCCCAAGTAAGTCCCACCCCCACAGCTTCCAGCCACTGGCAGCTGGAGCCAGTGCTTGTGGCGAGCACAGCATGTGGAGTGGAGACCCCGCTGGCTGCCGTTGACCTTAGGAGCCAGAGGAACCTGCCAGGTGCTTCCTAGTGGGTGGGAACTGTCCCCCAGGTAAGTGGCATGGCTGCGGCTGGGGCCCTGCACCCACAGCTTATGGGGTGGGAGCCAGTGTCTTTTCTGTGTGGGTGGTGAGACTGGGAGTGAAAGGTGTGGCTCTGGTGCCATTTTCAACTTGATCTGACCAACAGGGAGGAACTGGTTTTGAATCTGAAGGAGGAAGGCAATTCTGGGAGAAAGTGCTAGTGAAATTACAGATTTCATGAGTGTAAAGAAAAGAAGGAGTTCTGCCATTTCATATCAGAATTCATTCAGGACTCTTGGATAAATGCCACCAGGTCCTCATAACTTATTACTGTTTAATTTATCAATTTGCTCCAAAACCTCCTCTATCGACACTTCAGTCTGGGAGTGTTTCTCTGATTTGTCACCTAATATGCGGGGATCTTGCTCCAGCCTCTGCAGTTAAGACTGCTGCAAGGATTTTATTTAGCTTCTTGGCAACCGCTGTGTCTTTATTGAGTGCTCCTTTAGCACCTTCATTGTTCAATGGCCCCACTGATTGTTTATCAGATTTCCTGTTTCTGATGTAATTATATTGAATAATTTTCTGTCCTCTGCAATTTTTGCCACCTTACTTTTCACCTCTTTTTCTAGGTCTTT